>NC_072007.2:41004417-41307447 GCF_028885655.2 Pongo abelii
GCTAACATCATAATGACAGGATCAAATTCACACATAACAATATTAACTTTAAATGTAAATGGACTAAATGCTCCAATTAAAAGACACAGACTGGCAAATTGGATAAAGACTCAAGACCCATCAGTGTGCTGTATTCAGGAAACCCATCTCATGTGCAGAGACACACATAGGCTCAAAATAAAAGGATGGAGGAAGATCTACCAAGCAAATGGAAAACAAAAAAAGGCAGGGGTTGCAATCCTAGTCTCTGATAAAACAGACTTTAAACCAACAAAGATCAAAAGAGACAAAGAAGGCCATTACATAATGGTAAAGGGATTAATTCAACAAGAAGAGCTAACTATCCTAAATATATATGCACCCAATACAGGAGCACCCAGATTCATAAAGCAAGTCCTGAGTGACCTACAAAGAGACTTAGACTCCCACACAGTAATAATGGGAGACTTTAACACCCCACTGTCAACATTAGACAGATCAACGAGACAGAAAGTCAACAAGGATACCCAGGAATTGAACTCAGCTCTGCACCAAGCAGACCTAATAGACATCTACAGAACTCTCCACCCCAAATCAACAGAATATACATTTTTTTCAGCACCACACCACACCTATTCCAAAATTGACCATATACTTGGAAGTAAAGCTCTCCTCAATAAATGTAAAAGAACAGAAATTATAACAAACTATCTCTCAGATCACAGTGCAATCAAGCTAGAACTCAGGATTAAGAATCTCACTCAAAACCGCTCATCTACATGGAAACTGAACAACCTGCTCCTGAATGACTACTGGGTACATAACGAAATGAAGGCAGAAATAAAGATGTTCTTTGAAACCAATGAGAACCAAGACACAACATACCAGAATCTCTGGGATGCATTCAAAGCAGTGTGTAGAGGGAAATTTATAGCACTAAATGCCCACAAGAGAAAGCAGGAAAGATCCAAAATTGACACCCTAACATCACAATTGAAAGAACTAGAAAAGCAAGAGCAAACACATTCAAAAGCTAGCAGAAGGCAAGAAATAACTAAAATCAGAGCAGAACTGAAGGAAATAGAGACACAAAAAACCCTTCAAAAAATCAATGAATCCAGGAGCTGGTTTTTTGAAAGGATCAACAAAATTGATAGACCGCTAGCAAGATTAATAAAGAAAAAAAGAGAGAAGAATCAAATAGATGCAATAAAAAATGATAAAGGGGATATCACCACCGATCCCACAGAAATACAAACTACAATCAGAGAATACTACAAACACCTCTACGCAAATAAACTAGAAAATCTAGAAGAAATGGATAAATTCCTCAACACATACACCCTCCCAAGACTAAACCAGGAAGAAGTTGAATCTCTGAATAGGCCAATAACAGGAGCTGAAATTGTGGCAATAATCAATAGCTTACCAACCAAAAAAAGTCCAGGACCAGATGGGTTCACAGCCGAATTCTACCAGAGGTACAAGGAGGAGCTGGTACCATTCCTTCTGAAAATATTCCAATCAATAGAAAAAGAGGGAATCCTCCCTAACTCATTTTATGAGGCCAGCATCATCCTGATACCAAAGCCTGGCAGAGACACAACAAAAAAAGAGAATTTTAGACCAATATCCTTGATGAACATTGATGCAAAAATCCTCAATAAAATACTGGCAAACCGAATCCAGCAGCACATCAAAAAGCTTATCCACCATGATCAAGTGGGCTTCATCCCTGGGATGCAAGGCTGGTTCAATATACGCAAATCAATAAATGTAATCCAGCATATAAACAGAACCAAAGACAAAAACCACATGATTATCTCAATAGATGCAGAAAAGGCCTTTGACAAAATTCAACAACCCTTCATGCTAAAAACTCTCAATAAATTAGGTATTGATGGGACGTATCTCAAAATAGTAAGAGCTATTTATGACAAACCCACAGCCAATATCATACTGAATGGGCAAAAACTGAAAGCATTCCCTTTGAAAACTGGCACAAGACAGGGATGCCCTCTCTCGCCACTTCTATTCAACATAGTGTTGGAAGTTCTGGCCAGGGCAATTAGGCAGGAGAAGGAAATCAAGGGTATTCAATTAGGAAAAGAGGAAGTCAAATTGTCCCTGTTTGCAGATGACATGATAGTATATCTAGAAAACCCCACTGTCTCAGCCCACAATCTCCTTAAGCTGATAAGCAACTTCAGCAAAGTCTCAGGATACAAAATCAAAGTGCAAAAATCACAAGCATTCTTATACATCAATAACAGACAAACAGAGAGCCAAATCATGAGTGAACTCCCATTCACAATTGCTTCAAAGAGAATAAAATACCTAGGAATCCAACTTACAAGGGATGTGAAGGACCTCTTCAAGGAGAACTACAAACCACTGCTCAAGGAAATAAAAGAGGATACAAACAAATGGAAGAACATTCCATGCTCATGGGTAGGAAGAATCAATATCATGAAAATGGCCATCCTTCCCAAGGTAATTTACAGATTCAATGCCATCCCCATCAAGTTACCAATGACCTTCTTCACAGAATTGGAAAAAACTACTTTAAAGTTCATATGGAACCAAAAAAGAGCCCGCATCGCCAAGTCAATCCTAAGCCAAAAGAACAAAGCTGGAGGCATCACACTACCTGACTTCAAACTATACTACAAGGCTACAGTAACCAAAACAGCATGGTACTGGTACCAAAACAGAGATATAGATCAATGGAACAGAACAGAGCCGTCAGAAATAATGCCACATATCTACAACTATCTGATCTTTGACAAACCTGACAAAAACAAGAAATGGGGAAAGGATTCCCTATTTAATAAATGGTGCTGCGAAAACTGGCTAGCCATATGTAGAAAGCTGAAACTGGATCCCTTCCTTACACCTTATACAAAAATCAATTCAAGATGGATTAAAGACTTAAATGTTAGACCTAAAACCATAAAAACCCTAGAAGAAAACCTAGGCATTACCATTCAGGACATAGGCATGGGCAAGGACTTCATGTCTAAAACACCAAAGGCAATGGCAACAAAAGCCAAAATTGACAAATGGGATCTAATTAAACTAAAGAGCTTCTGCACAGCAAAGGAAACTACCATCAGAGTGAACAGGCAACCTACAAAATGGGAGAAAATTTTTGCAACCTACTCATCTGACAAAGGGCTAATATCCAGAATCTACAATGAACTCCAACAAATTTACAAGAAAAAAACAAACAATCCCATCAAAAAGTGGGCAAAGGACATGAACAGACACTTCTCAAAAGAAGACATTTATGCAGCCAAAAAACACATGAAAAAATGCTCACCATCACTGGCCATCAGAGAAATGCAAATCAAAACCACAATGAGATACCATCTCACACCAGTTAGAATGGCAATCATTAAAAAGTCAGGAAACAACAGGTGCTGGAGAGGATGTGGAGAAATAGGAACACTTTTACACTGTTGGTGGGACTGTAAACTAGTTCAACCCTTGTGGAAGTCAGTGTGGCAATTCCTCAGGGATCTAGAACTAGAAATTCCATTTGACCCAGCCATCCCATTACTGGGTATATACCCAAAGGACTATAAATCATGCTGCTATAAAGACACATGCACACGTATGTTTATTGCAGCATTATTCACAATAGCAAAGACTTGGAACCAACCCAAATGTCCAACAATGATAGACTGGATTAAGAAAATGCGGCACATATACACCATGGAATACTATGCAGCCATAAAAAATGATGAGTTCATGTCCTTTGTAGGGACATGGATGAAATTGGAAATCATCATTCTCAGTAAACTATCGCAAGAACAAAAAACCAAACACCGCATATTCTCACTCATAGGTGGGAATTGAACAATGAGAACACATGGTCACAGGAAGGGGAACATCACACTTCAGGGACTGTTGTGGGGTGGGGGGAGGGGAGAGGGATAGCATTAGGAGATATACCTAATGCTAGATGACGAGTTGGTGGGTGCAGCGCACCAGCATGGCACATGTATACATATGTAACTTACCTGCACGTTGCGCACATGTACCATAGAGCCTAAAGTATAATAATAATAATAATAAAAAGAAAAAAAGAAAATGTGGCACATATACACCATGGAATACTATGCAGCCATAAAAAATGATGCGTTCATGTCCTTTGTAGGGACATGGATGAAACTGGAAACCATCATTTTCAGCAAACTATCACAAGGACAGAAAAACAAACACCGCATGTTCTCACTCATAGGTGGGAATTGAACAATGAGAACACATGGACACAGGAAGGGAAACATCACACACGGGGGACTGTTGTGGGGTGGGGGGAGGGGGGAGGGATAGCATTAGGAGATATACCTAATGCTAAATAATGAGTTAATGGGTGCAGCACACCAACATGGCACATGTATACATATGTAACAAACCTGCACGTTGTGCACATGTACCCTAAAACTTAAAGTATAATAATAATAAAATAAAATAGTTTCTTTTTGTGTATGGTGTAAGATAAGGGTGTAATTTTTTTCTTCTGCATGTAGATTTTGTGTTTTCTCAGCACCATTTTTTGAAGAACTGTCCTTTTTTCCATTGGGGATTCTTGGCATCTTTATCAAAAATCAATTGGCCATGAATGTGCTTAATTTGATTTTGGGCTGTCTGTTCCATTCCAGTGGTCTATATGTCTGTTTTAATGTGAATACTATGCAGTTATTATTACCACAGGTTAGTAGTAGATTTTGAAATCTGGTACTGTGTTGCCTCTGAATTTATTCTTTCTGCTCAAGATTGTGTGGACTATTTGGAGTCTTTTGTGGCTTCATGAATTTTAGGATCGTTTTCTCTATTTCTGTGAAAACTGTCATCAGAATTTTGATAGGGATAGCATTAAACCTGTAAATTGCTTTGGGTGGTATGGATATTTTAACAATACTATTTCTTCCAACCCATGACCATGGAATATCATTCTGTTTATTTGTGTCTTCTACAGCTATTTATACCAATATTTTACAGTTTTCAGTGTAAAGATATTTTGCTTAAGTTGTTTAAATTAATTGTAATTGTTTTTGATTGTTTAAATTGATTCCTAACTATTTTATTTTATTTTTGTAGCCATTATGATTGGGATTATTTTCTTGATTTGTTTTTCAGTAGTTGATTGTTAGCATATGGAAATGATACTGATTTTTGTATGTTCATTTTGTATCCTGCAAGTTTACTTAATTCATTTATTAGCCTAAAGAGATTTCTGGTGGAGTCTTTATGGTTTTCTACGTATAAGATTGTGTGATCTACAGAAACTATTTAGATTCTTCCTTTCATATTTGGTTATCTTTTATTTATTTCTTTTCCCTAATTATTCTGGCTAGGACTTACAGTACTATGTTGAAGAGAACCAGTGAGTATCTTTGTCCTGTTCCTGATATTACAGGAAAAGCGTTCAACTTTTCACTGTGGAGTATTATGTTAACTATGGCTTACCATGTGTGGCCTTTATTGTGTTGAAGTAATTCCCTTCTCTATGTAATTTGTTGAGGGTTTTTATTAAGAATGGATGTTGACTTTGGAGAGTGCCTTTTCTACATCCATTTAGATGACCATATGATTTTTGTCCTTGACTCTGTTAATGTGGTATATCACATTTATTGATTTGAGTATGTTAAGCCATCCTTGCAATGCAACAATAAATTACACTGATTATATGGTGAATGATTCTTTTAATACGCTGTTGATTTCAGTTTTCTAATATCTTGTTGAGGATTGCAGAACCTATGTTCATCAGGAATACTGTCCTGTAATTCTCTTTTATTACAGTGTTCTCCTCTAGATTTGGTACCAGGTTAGTGCTGGTCTTGTGGAATAATTTGAATGTATTCTCTTTTCTTTAATTTTTTTTGGAAGAGTTTGAGAAGGATTAGCATTAATTCTTCTTAAAAATGTTTGGCAGGATTCACTAGTGAAGTCATCAGTTTCTGTGCTTTCCTTTGACAGCAGACATTTTATTACCCATTCAATGTCCTTACTTATAATTGATGTGTTCCTACTTTCTATGCCTTTGTAATTTACTTTTGAATGGTGTGTATATCTAAGAATTTATCCTTTTATTCTAGGTTATCCAATTTGCTGACATATGATTGTCAGCATAATAGTTGTCTATTATGATCTTGTATACTTCTGTGGAATCAGTTGTAATTTTTTCTCTTTCATTTCTGATTTTATTTACTTGAATCTTCTCCCTCTTTTCTTAGTTAATCCACTTAAAGATTGGTTAATTTTGTAATCTTCTCAAAAAACCTACTCAGTTTTATCGATTTTTTTTCTATTGATTCCTAGTCTCTTTTTCATTGACTTCTGCTCTAATTCTTATGCATCCTTACTTCTTTTCTTTCTATTAACATTGGGCTTACTTTATTCCTTTTTTTCCCCTCAAGGCGTAAAGTTAGTTTGTTTATTTAAGATTTGTCTTCTTTGTTACTGTGAGCATTTATTGCTATAAAGTCTCCTCTTAGATCTGCTTTGCTGCATCCCAACGTTTTGGTATGTTGTGCTTTTATTTTCGTTTGTTTCAAGAAATCTTTAGTTTTCCTTTCTTTTTATTCTTGACTCATTTGTTGTTTATGATGATGTTGTTTAGTTTTCATATATTTGCACATTTTCCAAAATTCCTTCCATTATTGACTTGTCGATTCAAACCATTGTGGTTGGAAAAGATACTTAATATAATAATAATCTTCCTAAATATATTAAGACCTGTTTTGAAACACATTTCAAAACAACAAAAGAAAACTTAAATATGCTAAGACTTCTTTTGAAGCATGTTTTCTGTGTTTTGAGCAGAACTGTATTCTGCTGCTGTTGGATGAAATGTCCTATATATGCCTATTAGGTCCATTTGCTCTAAAGTATAGTTCAGATCTAATGGTTACTTACCCATTTTCTATCTGAATAATCTGTTCATTGACGAAAGAATAATATAATAATGATAGTATAATAAAATACAATAATAAAATAATAGTAATATTACATTGTAAATCTCTCTTCAAGTATATTAATATTTGCTTTACATTTTTAGGTGTTTGACATGGGTACATATGTGTTTATAATTGTTATGTCTTCTTGATGAGTTAATCCATTTACCATTATATACTGACTTTCTTTTCCTTGTTTTGCGGTTTTTTTTAATTCAAAGTCTAATTTATTTGATATATGTATATGGTCTTTTTTTGTTTCAATTTGCATGGAATACCTTTTTCCATCCTTGTTTTTTCAATCTATATGTGTCCTTAAAAGCAACATGAGTTTCTTATAGGCAACATTTAGTTGGGTCTTTGTTTATATATATATGGATACATATATATATATGAATACATATATATATGAATACTATATATATGAATACATATATATGTGAATACTATATATATGAATACATATATATATGAATACTATATATATGAATACATATATATGAATACATATATATGAATACATATATATGAATACATATATATGAATACATATATATATGAATACATATATATGAATACATATATATGAATACATATATATATGAATACATATATATGAATACATATATATATGAATACATATATATGAATACATATATATGAATACATATATATGAATACATATATATATGAATACATATATATGAATACATATATATATGAATACATATATATATGAATACATATATATGAATACATATATATGAATACATATATATGAATACATATATATGAATACATATATATATGACTACATATATATGAATACATATATGAGCATTTTCTTGTTTTGTGGTTGTTTTGTAGATCTTTTCTTTTCTTTCCTCCTCTCTGCTGTCTTCCATTGTAATTAGATAATGTTTTTCTACTGATATATGCATTCCACAGTGAGTACTTCCTGGGATCCCTTCAATAACTGAAATAGATCCCACACATTATTGCAGTAATATCTTAGCACTCTAATGAGCTCTTCTGCAAAGGTATTACTAATCTGTTGTCTTTCTTTCTCCTGCTTTGGAAACCGTTTTCTGCATGGACTCCCAGAAATCGTTTAAAACTTGGTCTAGTAGGTTAGCCTCAAAACTCATGTGAAACCTTACATTCTTCTTCCTAACTCTATAATAAAATTGAGTATTATTTCTTGGTGTTATAGGCCATATCATTCTTATCCAGCTTGCCTACAACTAACATTCGATGATCCTTTACATGTACAGTCACAGAATTTCAAAGTAGAAGTGAGTGATGTGGATAATTTAATTAGGTCCATGTTCAGAGTGCAGAATTACTCAGAATTTTCTAGGGGGTGGAGATACAAATTATTCAATAACTTCAGGATAGGGATGCTAACAAGGCAACTTATTCCATCTTCATACTGTGTTAGCCATTTGAAAAGTGTCCTTTTTTTTTAAGTCTTCCTGTCTTTAAATTCTACCCACTGGACCTAGTTGTCTTCAGTGAAAAAACAAAGCAGAATAAACCTAATTCTGTATCACACATATACCTTCCATGCAAAACCTTTAAAAAATGCTAAGAAACATAAATATAAATCAAGCATAGTACAAAGTCCAGAGACCAACTGTTGTATATGTGATAAAATCATAGACTAACGATGGTCACCACCAATCAATTACAAATGGTGAGCTGTTTAGTAGGTGGTGCTGGAGAATCTAGCTCAATATAATGAAAAATGAAACTGGACCACCATATATAGAGGTGGACTCCAAGTGGATTAATGATCAAAGAGTGAAATGTAAAAATTTTAAATTGACAGATGTAGAAAATCAATGAAATAAAGATAATATATATCATCTTTTAAATAACTAAAAAGTCAGAAATTACAGTTTGCAATGTGGTGCAATTTTGCACACTATTAACAAAAATAAATGACAGTTTGTGAGATTTTTCCAGTGTCAAAAATAACAAGGGAATTTTATTAGGAATATACAATAAATGTCTACAAATCAATAAGAAAGAGACAGACACCTCTGCTTAGAAAATGAGCAAAGGATGTGGAAGAGAAAACATTAAGGGTAAGACATATGGAAAGAAATAAAATTGTTCACACCCATTAATAATCAGAGATACATAAATTAAAACAGCAAGATGATATCATTGTCACTGTGCAAACAAGCAACATTAGCATGTTAAAGTAAACAAATATTGTTATATATGTGAGGACAGATTTTGGGATTGACTTTCACAGAAGCCCATAAGGGTCACGTGTTCATTGCAGCAATGTTGTGCTGAAGAAGAGCTGGGTGTGATTATGTGTGCATCACCGAGATAGCAAAAGGCAAAATCTTGTGTATTAGCCACGTGAAGTACCATATGGCAATGAGAAATAATAGTCTAAATGTACACATAGTAGCATAAATGAATCATTCACTGCAATTGCGCTGAAAGAAAAGGGGTTTTAAAATATATATATATAATACAA
Organism: Pongo abelii; assembly: GCF_028885655.2. Classification (NCBI taxonomy): domain Eukaryota; kingdom Metazoa; phylum Chordata; class Mammalia; order Primates; family Hominidae; genus Pongo; species Pongo abelii. Next base: position 41,013,856 of record NC_072007.2, read on the forward strand.
TTTAAATAGGTTTAAAATATATAGTAGAATGGCCAACTTTTGGGGGATACCGACAAGATGAAAAGGGGTATTGCATATAAAATAATAAATTACAAGGTGTTTATGAATGAGAGATGGGTGTGAGAATGGAAATAAAAGATAAATGTAAGAGAATAAATAAATTACTCTGTTAGACAAAAAAATATAGAAAAAGGGAAAAGAGCTATGTGTGGACGAACAGTAATATGATATAAATAAGAGCATATATTAAGCTCAAACCTCTACAAAATGAGTGAAGTCATAAATTGTACCCCTTCCCAAACCTAAATTGCTGTAGGAACATACGGCCATTTACCTGAGGTTTTGCTTCCTCAGTCTTTTGTCCTTTCCCCTTGATCCCCAAGACCTACAAACTTTGGGCACACATGGTTGACTGACTAGCAGAACCCCTGACCACCTTTTTGTTCTTTACGCACCTTTAGCTAAGAGTGGTCACAGTACACATGTGTACAAACAAGGGCAGTCAAAATTCTTCCAGGAAGAGTGTCCCTTCCCAAATAAGAGGACAAAGTTTTAAAAGACCTGATGCTCTTCATCATTTGTCCTTACTTATGCAGAATGTTGGTCATACACAGCAACCACTTTAAAACCATGAGTATGAAAGTCACACAGAAAGGGTGGGGAGTGGGAACATAAAAGAGCCCTGATCCTTTGTCACCATCTTGAGCACTTGTAGGAGACTTATCTGCTTAGTCTAAGATTTCTTGTTTTACATATTTCAAAAGCTATTAACATTAAATTAATATTATTGCCTCTTAATTACCTTGACTTAAGCTCAACCAGGATAGTCATTGCTGAACTAGTGCATTAACCTCGTGAGTAGATTCCCTGTCTCATTCTTGGTTCTATTCTAATTCTTTTTTCATGCATGTTTTAAAATTTTAAGCTTAATATTTGTGTTCATGTTTAAATAAAAATGTAAAGAGTTAATATAAAAGGAATTAAGAAATATGTAAAACACAAGTATTTGGATTCAACCAATAAAATAACATTGTCTTATTTAAAGTTGTGGTCACACAGCTTTTGAGGAAGCCACAAATCCTCAAATTAAGGAGACGTTAAGGAGACCAGACTTCTTAGTGAGTAAGGCCTTTTATTAAGAAAGTTCTATTTTTTTTCCATTTTAGTATGCTCCAGTTATATAGTCCTCTTGTGTTTCAGCAAATAGTCATGGCACAAAGACTCAGAAAAAGATATAAGAGTTTACATTAGAAAATTACACTAGAAAATTGATCAGAATAAAATCTCCTCTCTTCAGCGATGTGATGAAACTACTCAGTCTCCATCCACTGCCAACAACTTCTCTTATATGCATTCAGATAGTCGGGTGACCATAGTCAATCTTTACTTAGATGTGAAGATAATGGGTAGGGGAGATTTCAATTGAACTTGATCTTGGAGAGGTCATTGCAAAGCCAAGGATGATCTGTAGTGATGATTAGTAGCAAGAGGAATAGCATCTTCTGTAGCAAAGTGGTCGGTAGCCACAGCAGCTAGAGCTGTATCCGCAGCCATAGTGAGAGCCAAATCCATATCCAGAGCCATATCCACAGCCATATCCACAGCCAGAGCCGTATCCACAGCCATAGCCACAGCCAGTTCCATAGCCAGAGCCATATCTACAGCCAGAGCCATATCCACAGCCATAGCCACAACCATATCCACAGCCGGAACTCCAGCCAGAGCCATATCCACAGCCTCCACAGGAGTTTCTGTAGTAGTTGCAACACATGATTTCAGGAGGTTAGATTTCAGTTGAGGTGTAGGAGGCTCTTTCTGAAGTGTGAATGTCCTCTACTCTTCTAAGACCTTTATATACTTCCAGGGGTGCATGGGTCATCCTCACATGGGCTCTATTTACTCATTTTATAATCATTTGCCTAAAATGAGCTCATTCTGTGTACATCTACTTTCTTTGGAATTCATAATTTGCTTATGACTTCCCTAGGAATATTTTTATGCCTGAAAAGAAAACAAATATACAAGTTCTAAACACACAAGCTTATACAACCATAATTTTGTTTGCCATAGTTTCATTTCATAGCCATGACATAACACATCACCAAAATATGTTTGGCCTATAAATGTATGTTTATCATTCTGTTCTTGTAAGGTCTTGGGAATTATCTAATTAATAAGGAGTTCTACTCACTGTTCTTAATACCATCATCATCATCATCATTTCTTCTTATTCTTTCCTAATATCTTGGTGTTCTTTTCTTATCATAGTCACTAAAAATTACTAATCATGGTTTTTGGACAAAGATTTGGGTATTTCCACGTGCTACCTCCACTTCTTGAAACCCTCTCCTTCTCTCTGACGAAAAGTTTGACCATTCCCCCCTTTTCTAGGCAGTCTATGACCTTCTCTTGCTTGAAAAAAAAATTTTTGTTAAACTTCTGACAGGTCAGTTATGTAATATGTGTCATTTAAAATTTATAGAAAAAAACTTTTGATTTTTCCATTTAAAGTGAGGGGAATTCCTTGGTTCACAACTTTGTTGTTGACGTCCAGTTGTTAAATTCTGTTCTTAAACACAGGTTTGTTTGTGTTTAAGAACCTAATTAACAATTGGATATCCATAACAATTGGACCACTCTGATGTTTATGCTGTACATCAGTGCTTTCTACTGAATAACAATTTCCAGCATATTCTGGACCCAAAACTGAGGTGGAGCTTCATTAGATATCCTCAACCCACACTGCTGATACCTTCTACTCTCCTTCTGTGCCACACCCAAAAATGCAGGAGCTCTGCTTCCTCCTGCAATGTCCCTGCTGCATCCTCTCCTGAGAAAGCTTGAAGCCATGCTCACAGTGAAGGAGAAATACTTAAAGGAATCCCATCTATCAGCACAGAGAATATACTGAAGGATGAATTAGATGCTGAGGGGCCATAAATTGATAATCAGTACAGTGTCCTCCATGTTCCAGAGGCTCTGTAGTAGAAATAGCTTTCCCTGGAAAACAGATTGGTTAATTTCCTGGCTGAGTCTTTTCCTAATTATATGACCATGGAAAATGTCCTCAACTTAGATGAACCTCAGTTTCTGCAACTGCCAAATGGGAATAAAAATAATCACATTTATTTAAAATTTTATTAAGAGGCCTACAGAAAATACACAGGAAATATAAGTAGTGTAGCAATGACCCTGATACATGGTGGAGACAATACTTTTTCTTTCCTTTCCCCTTTTCTTTTACCCAAATATAAGCATTCCTAAACAGTAACAGCTTTTCAAATTTCTGTATATACTTGTATTGATCTATTTGTTGTACTAAAATTTTGAGATTTGAATTTTAATTTTGCTATTTTTAAAGTATGTGATATATATGTGTAAATATACATATGTCAAGTAATGTTTTCATAATAAATTTTCAAAAGTGACCAAATGTTCTCAGAAAATGAACTTCAATGTAATTGACCTCAGTTTACCTTGCCTGAAGCATTTTATACAACAATGTTTTGTAAAAATACAGAATCAAGGAACACATCACAGGGCTACCAAAACAGTGTGGTAGTGGTATAAATATAGATACATAGATCATTGAAAAAGAAGAGAGAACCTGGAAATAAAGCCATATTATTTATAGCCAGCTGTTCTTTGACTAGGTCAACAAGAACATACATTGGGGAAAGGACATCCTCTTCAATAAATGATGCTGGGAAAATTGGATTGCTATATGCAGACGAATGAAACTGGACCCCATCTCTCACCATATACAAAAATCAACTCGAGATGTATTAAAGACTGCAATGTAAGACCTGAAACAATAAAAATACTGGAAGAAACTCTAGGGAAAACTCTTCTGAACATTGGTCAAGGCAAAGAATTCATGACTAATACTTAAAAGTATGCAACGAAAACAAAAATAGATGAATGGGACTTAATTAAACTAAAAAGCTTCTTCACAGCAAAAGAAATAATTAACAGAGTGAACAGACAACCTGAAGAATGGGAGAAAATATTTGCAAACTATGCATCTGACGGGGGACTAATATTCAGAATGTACAAGAAACTCAAACACTTAAACAACAAAAAAACCACAAATAATTTCACCAAAAAAAGTGAACAAAGAACATGAATAGACATTTTCCAAAGCAGACATCCCCTTTTAATTTTTGAGTCACACTTACATTTATTACTTCATTGATTCTTATAAAAACAATGTAAAGTAAGTTGTGTTTTTTATTACTTTCCAGCTTTATTGCGGTATCAGGGTCAAAGACAATCATATGAGCTTAAGTTATACAATATGATGATTTGATATACATATTTACTGAGAAATGATTGACACAATCAAGTAAGTTAACACAATAATCACATAATTAGCATTTTGGTTTTGTTTTATGGTGAGAACAATTAAGATCTACCCTTAGCAAATTTCAAGTATACAATACAGTATCGTTAACTATAGTTAGTTACCATGTGGTAAATTGTATCTCCAGAACTTATTCTTCTTGTAACTGAAGATTTGTACCCTTAAACTAACATCTTCCCATTTCTTCCACCTCCCCAACCCCTTGGCAACCACCATTCCACACTCTGTTTTTTGAGTTCTACATTTTAGATTCCACATATAAGTAAGATTACTCAGCATTTGTCTTTCTCTGGCTGACTTGTCACTTAGCATAATGCCTTCCATGTTTATCCATGCTGTTGTCAATGGCAGGATTTCTTTCCTTTTTATAATATTTCATTACAAATATACACCACAATTTATTTTTTCATTCACTCATTAGTGAACAGTTAGGTTGTTTCCATGTTTTGGCTATTGTAAATAGTGCTGCAACAAACATGGGAATGCATATATCTCTTTGAGCTACTGATTTTGCATCTTTCACATATAAACCCAGAAGTAGGGCTAGATCGTGTGGTAGTTCTAATTTTCATTTTTTAAGGAGCCTCCATATTGTTATCCATAATGGCTGTACGAATTTATATTCCCATTAAAAACAGTGCACAAATGTTTCTTTTATTGCACTTCCTCGCCAACACTTGTTATCTCTTATCTTTTTTATAATACCCATCACACCAGGTATGAGGTGATAGCTCATTGTGATTTTGATTTGCATTTCTCTGATGATTATTGATGTAAAGCAACTTTCATGTACCTAATGGTTTTTGTTTTTACACACGTCACAGATGTGAAAACAGAAGCCACAGGTAGTTGTGACTTGCCCAAGGACTCTCAGCTGTTTAGTGGTAGAATCAAATCGATTTAACTCCTGCAAGAATATTAAAGCTCAGGAAGGACCCATAAATTATTTTTTCCTTTAGTCTTTCAAATGGAAAATATGCACTTCATTTGACTAAAATTGCCAATATTTTGCAACTTTTGTCTTCACCTTTGTCATCTGGATTTTCTTTCTTTGTGATCTTTACAATCCTAGCCAAAATTCCTAAAACTCTATACCGTCTTCTAGTACTTTCATAATTTAACCTTCATGTGCAGAACTTTAATCAATGTGGAATTTCTTATGCGTATAGTGTGAGGTAGGTATTTACATCTTTGTATCTAAACAGATGGAACATTGATCAATCCCATTGCTGTGATTTAACTGTTTGCCCCCTTCAAAACTCATGTTGCAACTTAATTGCCATTGTGAAGGTATTCGGAGGTAGGACCATTATGAGGTGTTTAGGTCTTGAAGGCTCCACCCTCATAAATGGACTAACACCATTATCACAGGAGCAAGTCTGTTATTGTGGGAATGGGTTCACCCCGTCTTGCTCTCTCTCTTGCCCTCTCCTGGTCTTTCACCATGTGATGCCTTCTGCCATGTTTTGATGCAGCAGGAAGACTCTCACCACTTTGATACTGGATTTTCCAGCCACCAGAACTATGAGCTAATAAATTTCTGTTTATTATAAATTATCCAGTCTGGGGTATTCTGTTGTAGCAGCACAAAACAAACTAAGGCACACATTTACTGAATAAACTATCCCAGATGGAAAACTTGTCTACACAGGGACTTTGCTCCTCCCCTGAAGTCTGCAGCACTGGCAAATGTGGTCCTATTGCCTCAGGCTGATCTACTCCTTATACCTGGATAACATGCTTAGACTTCCTGATCTTTGCTAGTGGCCTAACATGACTTCTCTTTCTAGCCAGTGTCCTTACCTGGCCAGTTTGTTATTATTGGCCTTCTAGGACAACACTCTACAATAGAAATATACCATGAAACACATTGAGAAATTTAAATTTTCCAATGTCCACATTTTAAAAAGAGAAAAAGAAACAGGTGAATTAATTTTATATCATATCGTATTCACCCTAATGTCTCAAAATATTATCATTTAATATATAACGAATAATTTAAATGTATTTGATATTTTCATTCTTTTTTTCTATTAAGGCTTTGATATTTACTCTGTATTTTACACTTACAGTGCATTTCATTTTGAACTATCCCCATTTTGAGCACTCAACAGCTGGCTAGTAGCACCATATCAGACAGTGCAGCTTACTCAAGAGACCTGATAATTCTTTTATGGAAGTGGACACTGATTAAAATTTCCCAATGGAGCCTCCTACTCTTTCAATAAACTGACAGCTTATTTTCTTCTTTCCTTGAATTTCTTGGCCTTGAATTCCATTTTCTGTCTCTTGTAACTGACCAAATCTACCTCATCCTTTATGGCTCTGTTCCTATCATTCTTTGGAAGCAATTTCTGACCCTTGTCGAGCCTTCTCTTTCCACATTCTGATTTAAGTTTCCCCCTTGAGATCTTCTTGGTAATGCCATCATACCTACAAGCATACCTGGTATGTATGATATAGTATTTTGTGTCCAGCTGAAGATTTTGAATTCTTAGACGGGACTATGTGTTTTAGCTCTCTGTCTCCACACCAATCACAGCACATAGCTGAAACATTAATCTTAATGTTTATTAAAGAACAAATTTTACAATTTAGATTTTACAACTTAGAGCCTCTACAATATGTAATAATGTGTCCCAAAAAAAGACTTTTGTGCTTCTTTTTAAAGGAGCTTTGAAACTTAAATCATTGTCCGACCACAGAAAGTATTGTGAAATATAAATAGTTTTTCCTTTCCTCCATACTGTGATTACATACGTGAATTCAAATATTTGTTTTTCCCAACCTCCACCAAACAGGCCACATCTACATGAGCATGTACACACACACACACACACACACCCCTTATCTAATTTTATCATCTCTGTCTCTGTTAACATTATCACCATTTTCTCATTTCACACAAGTTGAATGTCTCAAAATTTTCTTAAACTGAGATAATCACAATGTTTCAGGTTTTGAAGATATGTTAAGTGGTATCCACTGCTTGCAATACTATAATAACTTCAGAGTTCCAGAGAGCACAGTTAGTCCTCAGATCTGACTCACAAATACTCCAGATGGGAAAGCTATCCTGCTCTTAGAAGAAACCCCGATTGTCCATCAGTCAGACAGGTTCTATCCTGGACATAGCCTTCCTCCTCGGCTGATATTGATTGTAGGGCTATCTTTCTTAGAGCCAGGCATTTTGTGGGGTCACCCAGCTCCAGGGACCTCAGAGAGCCAGACTTGGTGTAATGGTCCCTGTTGTGTGGATGAAACAGGGACACATTTATTACTGCTGATTATAACAAGTTTCTACTGAATCCAGAAGACTTTCTCTGTTGTAAGATTTCAGTGATAGAGTTTGGATGGTCTAGAACTGGAGGAAAGGACACTAAAATCAGAATCCAAGAAGCAGTAAACACTCCACATCAGAAAGTCAGCCAGGAAACTAGAACAAACCCTTTAATCTCATTTTTATGACCACCCCAATCTAAAAAGAACTCCATTAAGATACTAGACCTTGCTCTTTTCTAACTGAAAAATGTGTCATCACCTTCATCATACCCAAAACTTAATGAACTGCTCTCCCCCTTGGCACTTGCTACTGTCCTTTTTAGTCTTTCTTTGCTGCTGGAAATGTTGTATTATTAGCTCAAATGTCATAACCTCAAGATACTTCCCTGAGCTGTCTCTCCAGTACTTCAAACCTTAATCTCTTCCCCATTAAGCTGTTTTATTCCCTCTATAGCAATTATCTGTCTGAATTTGTTATAATTAGTTTTTGCTTTACTATTATTATTATTATTATTATTATTATTATTATTATTATTATTTTAGACAGAGTTTTGCTCTTGTTGCCCAGGCTGGAGTGCAATGACGCAATCTTGGCTCACTGCAACCTCCGTCTCCCAGGTTCAAGCGATTCTCGTGCCTCAGCCTCCCAAGTAGCTGGGATTACAGGCGCCCATCACCATGCCTGGCTAATTTTTGTATTCTTAGTAGAGACGGGGTTTCGCCATGTTGGCCAGGCTGGTCTCGAGCTCCTGACCTCAAGTGATCCACCTGCCTCAGCCTCCCAAAGTGCAGGGATTAACAGGCATGAGCCACCGCATCTAGCCTATTTTTGCTTTTTTATATCTTCATCTGTTAGACTATAAACATTCTGAGAGCAGAACATTTGCTTATAATTTTTCTTCTGTGTCTTCAGGATGGTGTCTATTCAAAAATATTTAAGTGAATTAAATAACATTTCTCAACCTCCATGTAAGCAAACATATATATTTGTACTTTTGTCAGATGTAGATAAATTTGATAGTATATTTTTTCTTCTAACTTACCCTTTTTTAGGTTTTTATTTCCTCATGCCTAACACTTGACCCCGACTCAAAATTTTCAACAATCCTGGAAGTGATCTCTCCTATTGCATTGCTTTGTGTGTGTGTGTGTGTGTGTGTGTGTGTGTGTGTGTGATGGAGTCTCAGTGTGTCACCCAAGCTGGAGTGCAGTGGCGCAATCTCGGCTCACTGCAACCTCCACCTTCTGAGGGTTCAAGCAATTCTTCTGTCTCCACCTCCTGAGTAGATGGAATTACAGGCACACGCCACCAAGCCCAGCTAATTTTTGTATTTTTAGTAGAGACAGAGTTTCACAATGTTGGCCAGGCTGGTCTCGAACTCCTGACCTCAGGCAATCCACCCACCTCAGCCTCCCAAAGTGCTGGGATTATATTACTTCTTTAAGCACTCAGGCTATATCTCCTCCCTGAGACTTTTGTCATAACATCCTGAATAGGTGTCACTTCTCCTCCCTTTCCCCCTCCCGCTCCATTCTAGACACTCAGTGCCATTTCCAAAGCACAGTTCTGAAATACTCTGTGATTTGTGTTTGGGTATGTGAGAGCCTGAACATGTGGGATATGAGAAGCAGGTAGAGAAGACATTATTTATGATGCAAGCATAAGAGGAAATAATTGCGTTATATCAAGGAAGTACCTAAGGTTCAGCCAAAATACTGTTAGCCCAATTTTCAAGAGATTCCAAAACACCCCAAGAAAGAGTAACTCACAAGCAAGTACACAGAGATTTTTAGGAATAAAGAACCATTTTTATTACAAATGATTGACTTCCCCAACTGTAGATGTTATGATCATTAACACAGTCATAACAGAGAACCAGAGATTAAGGGAGCAAAAGATAACATTTGGAAAACAGTCAGATGACACCATGGATCCTATGGCCATGATTTCATTCAAAGAAATGTGAGGCTAGAGGTCCAAGACTGTCAAGCATGTAATTCTTGGATACAGAAATCTTGGAGTATGAATCCTTGAATCAGCATTATCTTCAGACGTGTCATTTTAGAAGTAAATGGTCCTCTGACAGTGATGTTTTAGCAGGAAGAATAGCATCTTCTAAAGCAAAATGGCGGGTAGCCACAGTAGCCAGAGCCAGAGCCGTATCCACAGCCATAGCCAGTTCCATAACCACAGCCACAGCGAGAGCCAAACCCAGAGCCATAGCCAGTTCCATAGCCACAGACACAGCCAGAGCCAGAGCCGTAGCCAGTTCCATAGCCACAGCCATAGCCGGAGCCGTAGCCACAGCCATAACCAGAGCCACAGCCACAGCCACAGCCGGAGCCATAGCCACAGGGGTTGCTGTAGTAGTTGCAACACATGTTGTGAAGAGGAGAGAATTGAGATGGGTTTCAAGAAGATGCTTCTGAGATGTGGATGTCTTCTACTTCCCTGAGACCTTTATATACTGTCAGTAATTGCCAAAGCATATCACTTATTCCCTGACTTAGCCAACAAATATTTAAACAATTACTGTGTGCCAGTCACTGTTGACCATCAATAATATTTTGCTTAAAATGAGCCAATTATTTTGGAGACTCTAGTTTCATTTCAGGAGCATCATTTTTATCTGCTCTGCCAGAGAACTGTCTCAATGAAATCATGTGCCCAAATATAAAGCTGATACTAATTTTCAAAATCTCCTATCAGTAAATATATATCTTACATAACAAGTTTTGGGAGGATCATAACAAAATTTTATCCTCTTTTTCCTCTCTCTCTTTTTTCCTAAAATGTCTACCTCTACCCATAGGGAAGGAGTCACTCCTATCTCCTTTCCTGAGTCATTACAACTTCTTGCCAGACTTCTTTCTCCAACTCATTCTGCACTTCCACACCTACCCCTTGTCCAACTTCCCTCAAATCCCAAGAAACATATTCACATCTGATCATTCAAAACCAGACTGTATGCTATCTGCAAGTGCTTCTTACATTTTCCTTCCATCCACCAGGCAAACTAAGACCCTGGGGAGGCAGAGAAGCCCTCCTTTTGTCTCCCATTTCTTCAGCCATATAACTAATTGTCACTGAGGAGCCTTTTAAAACCTAAACAGCTTCATTTGGATAAGGAAGCAAAAAAATTCATTTGACCAGAAACTCAGTTCTTTCCTCCAATACAGATTTCATCAAAGTTTTGCATGATGAAATATGGATACATTCCTAGAATTTAATAAACCATTTTTCTTCTCCTTTCACTACTATTCCTTGGACATTTACTTCAGAAGCTAAAGGATAGTGGACAATTTAAGGTTACTGACAGCAAAAGCCCACCATTAACAACTAACCCTTCTATGATATAAAGTAGCACAAAAATAAATTTTGTCCCCTTTCCATACACACATTTCACACTACTCATTCAAAATTCTCAATTACTCACTTATTACAAGTTCTCAATCTTCTACAAGAATGTTCATTGTGATTTTGAAATCCAAGGTGCCCTCTTCCTTCTCAATAATCCTCTCTATCACACTTACCTTTTCAAGATACGAAAGAGGAAAATGAGTATCATTTTTTCCGCCATTAGTATTTTTCTCATCACCCTCAATTATCAACCAAAAAAACTTTCTGTTTATACATCAAAACTCAGATCTGGAATCACTTTCTTCAGGATGCCTTTCCTTATTGCTACTGTGGATTACATTTTCCCTTCAGTTGGAAATCTTTCCCTTTTTTTCTGCTATCTGTCACTCGTCTCATCTGATCTCTCCGCTATGTTTCGTCCCTTAAAAAAGCATAAAGAAAATAGATCTCTGTCTCAATTTTTTCTTTTCTTTCAGTTTCTTTCTGTTTTTTCATCCTTGAAATTCAAAACTATACATTCTACTTCACAAGTAGATCGTCTTGTTTGCTCCTGTATGCAGACAAATATAACAGACTTGTCATGCTTTGTTGAAACTTTATCTTGTTTACTAATAAAAGCATGATATTCTTGAGGAAAGAGACTATACCTTTCACAGTAGAAATTCCAGGTAAACCTGAAACCCAATCCACATTTTACATAAGAGGAACTTAAAAGTCAATAGGAGTCAAAGACTAGACCCAAATTGAAGCTACAGTGGCTAACTTCTAGTCTAGGTATGACTGTAGCTTCAACTTGGGTCTAGTCCAGGTATGACTGTAGCAAATGATATTGATGCCAGAAAGAAAATTTTTTCTACTGAGGCTGAAAACATGGTCAGAATTCAGGAACTGGTGTTCAGCCATAAAATTTATATGACATTCCAAAATTATCAAATGTGTACAGCATCTTTATTTTCTCTAATATTTTAAAAAATTTTATCTTTATAGCCCTAGCAGGACCATGGTGATTCTGCAAGAGGATACCTGTAATTAGTGCTTAGACCTGTTACTTATGTATCTGTTATATATGCATATATGTGTGTATTCATGTATAAAACTATATATATGTTACCATCCATTACCTCAACTGCAAATTTACATGAGCAAGCAACTTATCTCTCCACTTGCAGGATACATAATATCCATCTGGTATACTGAAAGTACTTAGATAAGCAAAGGATTCATGGGAAAAAAATATTTTTCAATAAACTTCAACTTTGCATTCCTATCACTAAAGGATTGAAACATTTATCCATCCATAATACAGATTAAGAGTAGAATTCCATGTCATTTATCAGGGTTCTTTAGACATTTATAATGACTGATGCTCCTTGTAATAATCCAGGTGAGTTAGATTAGTGGGAAGTGATCACACAGACACCTGCTCCTAGTTATTGGTATTATAGGAAAGATACAGAACTTAGCAGAAATGAGATGCTATGCAAAACTGAGAAGCTTGCCTTTACCTGAGATTTCTCTCTCTCCTTGGTTCTTCCATGGGGCAAACAGCTGCAAATAACATTCTATGTGCAGTATGGTCCTGTTGGAATTAAGTAAATATGCAAGCTCCTGCTCTTCACTTCCTTTTGCACTCCCGTTCACATGACCATACTGGAAGAACTTACACTGAGACACTATGAACTTCATTTAAGAGAATATTTACAAACTCTGAAGCTGACTAGTTCTCAAGCAAACCTAGATGTGGAGAGAGATGAAAACAATGTCGGGGCTCCCAGTGCCTTGGTATCTTAATCAACAGTGCTTCCCAGCTTTCCTGTATCCTTGTATTCCTAAAGTCTACTCCTGAAGTTCTAACACCAGGTTTAATCCAAAGAAGAAGACCACAAATCCATTTACCTGCTTCCTCTCTTCTAACTAAAATGCATTCAGTTTTCACTGAATTCACAAAGATTCACAAAGATTTCACTGATTCACAAAGAATCTATGCTTTTTGTACATTGGGTTTCCTCATCTCCAGTTTTAGTTTTTAAATTATAATATGTACTTAAACATTTTTATTGGTTGCTTGCTTTCTAGGCATCCATTGAACAACTCAGCCGAATTCCACAAACACTAACTGGACTCATGCCATAGGAAAGATGTTGTCTTGGGAACTGAAAGTTTTCAAAGATAGATCACACGTGGTTTTTGTCTCAGGGTCAAGCATCTGCACGAATAAAGTGGCTCCCCCACAAAATGATCTCTGTTCCTCTTAGGAGCAACTTACCTTTTTACTGCCCCTTCTTTAGGGCTCATTTCTTTCCACACTACAAGTAAAACAGACACAATGGAGCTAGTGCACATCCATATCAGTGGTTCTCAGTGATGGGTGTTTTTGCCCTCTCAGGGACACTTAATAATGTCTGGAGACATTTCAATTGTCACGACTTGGGAGAGCGGGAGAAGTTACTGGCATTACTGGCATCTAGTAGTAGAAACCAGGGAAGTAGCTAATCCGACAAGGCGTAGAGTACTCCCCAACAGCAAAGAGTACTGAGGTCTAGAAACCCTGATTTATAGCTATACATCTATAAGTAGGCTTCTAAAACTACAGGTGTCTAATTGAAACTAACCCTTTCTTCTCACTTCACGCCCAGCATCTGACCCTTTGATCACCAAACATACAGTCCAAAAAAGTGGGTTTTTTCTTGTTTCTTGTTTGTTTGTTTGTTTTTAACTTATCTTACTTGTCTAGGTTTCATTTAAATCACGATTTTCAGAATCAAGTTGACTCTACACTTTTAAGTTATTTTTACTATAACAGCCACAAAATCCAAGTTGGAATAGAATATATACTCAGGAAGATCAATTCTTCTCCTGGGTACTCGAATTTGACAACAAAGGAATGAGTGGTGATACAGTACTTTATTAAATGCCTTCCACGGGGATTTTCACAAAGCTGCCAATTTCATTTTCTGATAATCTTTATTATGAGACATTTTTCCTTCAGTCAAGAAATCTTCCTGTTTTTTCTGCTATCGGTCACTGGCCTTATCTGATCACTCTCCTATGTTTCATCCCTAAAAATAAGCATAAAGAAAATAAATCTCTGTTCCAATTGTTTTCTTTTCCCTTGGTTTCTTTCTTTTTCTATCATCCCTCAAATTCAAAACTATCAATTCTACTTCACATCATTCCCTGGAATAGACACTTTTCTTTTCAACACCACTGCCAATACTCACTTCCAGGACACAATACCCCTGAGTTATTGAAAAGGTCTTCTATCAAGATGGCATTACTTCTAATCCTTTCCACTCAGATCTCTGGACACTCTTTCATAAGGGCAGAAGCTATCTATATTCCCTGAAAATCCAGCTCTGAATACATGTTTGGCACATAATTTGCACTCAATATTTCTCTACCATAAAAAAGATGATTAAGTCAAACATATGTTTCATTGTTTGTGTGGCATTTATAAGCCATAAGATATTTGGATACATGTTTAAGTTCTCTGAACATCAGTTTCTTCTTTCTAAAATAGAATCTAAGCATTCTCACATCCTTTTTTATAGGTTACATGCCTATGCAGTGCTTTAGGCCAGAAACTGTATTCTATAAATGTTATTCCTTTGATTGCATTTTTCTCATACCATAGTTTTGAATTTTCATCTAATAATAGGTTTTCGAATATCCATACTTATTTTTACTGAAATGCTGATTTTATCAGAATTTAATGTGATAACTTTGTAATTTAAAGGAGGTTGTTCTACGGTATATACATACATGCTCTAATTTAAAATTTTTCTATGATGAAGAAAGAAAACCCCACAGAAAATAAATTACCCTCCCAGTAGCTTTTATACACCCTGACTGAGCCATTCTGTATAGTAATTTATTACTAAACGTACAGTGTCATCTGTATGTCATTAGGAATAGCGTCATGTGTATTTTCAAGCTCAGCAATTACCAGATGATTTTATGTTGCATTTATAAAGCATATCACTTGAAAACATGTTTAGCTACCAATCATGTGTTACATAAAGGAAGCTCATGTGATTCATTGTTGTTGTTGTTGTTGTTTGTTTTTGTTTTTGGAATACCACTAGAGTCAAAAGATCAGCCTATAATACAAAAATATTTTATTTTTAGGCCTATGGCTGTTTTGATAGCTTCATTAAGTGTCATCTTACAGTAAGAATTTTGGTGAAGATCAAGGATGTATCATACAGTAAAAGGTAAATATTAATAGGAAATATGTTTTAGAGATTTCCGTAATTTGGGATGTACATAAATTTCCCCACTTATTGTATAGTATGTTTTCTTCTAGCTTTCAATTCCAAGAGTTTTCGTGTCTAAACTTTGATTAAACAATGAAGAAATTCCCTCTAACCTTCCATCTATATTGTAGTTTGTAAAGTGTCTTTATACACATTACTTCAATTCATTCTCACAATCTGGTGAAATAAATAGGGCAGATACTACTCGAACTAGTGTTTAAGGAAAGAAGCTGAAGTTCAAGGTGATTAAGTCACTAGCCCAAAGTCACACAGCTGATGAGTGTCATCCATCAAGTACCCCTCCTGACCAGGCCCTCCAAATCATCGATGAGGTCTGTGCTGCTCTCTGGGTACCCTTCTTAGACTAGAGAAAGGCTAGGAATTTCCTCTATAAATCGCTTGGTTATTACAGTTCTGCCAGTAGTGTCATAAATGCATAAGAAGATGGCTTTTTATTCTGCTGCGCTATTTCACTGGCCATTGCTGTTCATGCCTCAGGCCTCAATTCAAATGCACCTCTTCTTGGAAATCTTTCCTATCTTCCCACAAATAATCCCTCTGTATTTTAAAACTTTTATACTTATCACTATAAAAACAATAACTTCTTTATATTTGTAATATTATCATATAACTTAAATAAGGTTACTGATTCACTGAGGACTGACCCCATTTGGATAGATAGTTGATGGGTAATCAAGTAGGTAGATGGAAGGAAGGAAGGAAGGAAGGAAGGAAGGAAGGAAGGAAGGAAGGGAGGGATGAAGGAAATTCTCCAAAACATCTACCATAACATGAGCTATTTCTCTCTTGTCTTAGCCTCTAGGTTGAATAACAACTCCTTTCGACAGTGCTGAGTACTGACTACACAGAAGACCTAATTTTATTTGAAGAAATAATTATTGAGATTTCACACCAGCCATGATAGTCTTTCAATTTATGTAAGATACTTTGCATTGGGGAAAACTGACTCTCCTCTCTCCTTTACTTTCTTGTCTCTGTTAGTACCGGCATCATTTTCTCTGCTCATCAGGCTCAACAGTTCTGGGTCATTCTTGATGTGAGGTTCACAGAAATTCAGGACCAGAATGAACACTAGGTCACCACCTATCCTGGAGTTCTCACTCTGGTGATCTTGTCTGTCTTACCCATGATTGGGAAGCTTCTATCATCTATATTCCCATGGAATAGCCAATTTAGCTCTCAGGGATATACTTGTAAAAAAAAATTAGAGGCTATTGCCCATTAGTCCCAATTCTGATCTCTGGAGACAAGAAGCAAATCCAATCCTCTTTCCATATTATAAACCTTTAATGTGTTTTGACAACCCATGTCACTTCTTCCTGACAAGTCTAATATCTTTCCTCACAAAATATCACAAGGGTGAATTTCCACTAAGTTTCTCTTCCTTGGACATCTCATCTACCTTCCTCTTTCATCATGTCCAAGGCTGAAATACTTGACCTCCAGCATGTTTCATGAGTCCATCACTTTCTTCCCTTTATTGGTGACAAAACTCAATTCAGGCCCACATCACGTTGTTCCCGAATTCTCCTAGGCTCATGTCTCTTCCTCTCCAATCCATCCTACAAGATATTACAGGTTTGCATAAATACAATTCTGAATCCTGTGCAATTGCATATATAAGCATGTGTTTCTGTTATTTCAGATGTGAGTAATCACCAAATAGTAAATTACTGAAGAAAATACTTGGATAAATGTCTGAAAAAATGGCAAAGTCACAGGCAACCACACACATAAAATAATAATAAAACAGGAAGATCACAAAATCTGTAGTAATGGATGATTTAAAATAAGATGGATGACACAGATTTGATAGATTCAAAAATGTATTTTATTGGGAAACTGATTTGCCATGTAGAGCACAAATGCTCACGGCCATAGTCACACCATTGGAAGAAACCATGAAACTTAAGGGTTAAATTTCAGGAAACAGTTGGCATATAATCTTTCTTCCATTAACATCAAACCCTATCTATGGCAAAAATATTTCAAAGGGATTTAAATAGAGTCACAGCTGTCATCCTATTGTTACTTCAGCAGCAAATAATGCTCTGATAGTGATTTTCTAACAGAAAGAGATCTAGCATGCTCTGTAGCAAAATAGATAATTAGCCATTGCAAACACAGCCAGAATGAGAGCCATTGACACAGCCGTAGCTTGACCCATCACCACAGCCAGAGCCAGGGCTGTATCCACAGCCTCCACAGGGATCTCCATAGTAGTAGCAATTCACGGTGTTAGGAGGTGAATGTCAATGAATTGTAAGGCGGTAATTCTGCATGTCCGAATGGTCCCCGCAATCGCAGACCTTGACATGCAATCAGGGATGGGTGGGACACACTGAGTCCACCTGGTCAGTCTCATAGCAGTTTGCTTAAAAGTAGCTCATTTTAACTAGGCACTCCAGTTTTGTTAGGAAGTCATTCCAGTTTTGTTAGAAAGGCTCTTTCTAATGTACTTTTACCTGGGGTTTGTCTCTAGTTGATAATGAGCCTGGAGCAATACTGGCTTCTTTTTCATCAACGCTATTCTATTAAAAACATCTCACATGTGACTCATGATGCTACATAGGCCAAAATATGTGGTTTGTCCTCTAACTAAATGAAGTGGCCATGAAATTTTGTCTGGGTCCATGTGTGTGTACATGTGTATATGTAAATATATAGAATAATATTAATCCTACTTAACAGGAATTTTAATTCCTGTTAAGAGGGTTTTTTTTTGTCTAGAGTTTTTTTTCTAAAAAAATCAAGTGACTTGGTTAGAACCACACAGCTGTATAATGACAGAAGTATAACTTAGTCATCAGACTCCAAATTCCATACTCTTTGAGTCTGACTTAAAAAGAGAGCAGAGTCCAAAAAATCAGCTTTCATAAAAACATTCAAATGCCAATATTACCATCCCATAAATTGTGAACATCTATGACTGGTTTTTTGATACTAACAGATCCTTGCTT
The DNA here is from genome assembly GCF_028885655.2 of Pongo abelii. NCBI lineage: Eukaryota > Metazoa > Chordata > Mammalia > Primates > Hominidae > Pongo > Pongo abelii. The sequence goes on from NC_072007.2 coordinate 41,032,099, forward strand.
ACATTTCATTTTGACCTTCATAGGTTTGTATAAACCAAATGCAAATTGACCATTTTTACCTCTGCCTTCTATGAGTTCCAAGTCTCCCTTAATGAAAAAGGCATCGTTATCACTTGCCCGTCTAGTCATTCTGCTCAGGACCAGAATTGTCTACGATTCTTCTTCCTGAAAGAAGAGTTAGGTAAAGATAGGGCTAAGGGAGAATTAATATAGTTTTTTTTTTGTTTTTCAAATGATGGGTATAAGCCTGTGTAAAAGTATATCATCTTTAACCATGATCATATATAATTAAGCCATGCAGTAAAAGCCATCTTGAGATTTGGACTTCCATCATTATTGTCTGTGCCTTTCTTTCTGCACTAAAAAAAAAAAAAAATCCGATACATATGCAGCTCTTTAAAATTCCATGAATCCTTCCACGTAGCAAACTCTTCCCTCCCTTCTCCCTAGACAAGTATACAATGGTGATATTTACTTGCACAAATTTAATTGGATATTTCATTACATAGTCACTAAACCAATCAATTCAATTTATCCATCATGGATTGAGAGCACACCATATGTAAGGAACAATCAGAGCCAATCATACTGGTTTGCAATCCATGCAGTTTATAAGACCCAGTGCTCAGAAAAGGTTCCTGTGCTTGGAGTTTAATGCTCTACAGCCCCCAGCTCTAAGTTCTTAATACTTTTATCTTTGAATTTGTGGTTCATTGATGAAGTCTGTAGCCAATGGAACTTGTGCTGGGGTGGGGTGTCAACTCACACGCAGTCCCACCTCTCATCTCCAGCCCACCTCCTCAGAACAGGTCTTTGGTTTTCAGCTCCCTCACTCAGTGACTGCTGCCACCTTCTTTCCCTGGCAGAAGTCTGAACACAGGCATGGGAAAGGTCAAGATGGAACATCTATGAGGATCTAGACTCACCCAACAGGTATTCCCATGCCCAAGAGCACATGACATTAATAGCAAACAAAAAGCATCTTGACATATCAAGAGAGCATGTTTTCCATTTGCACTGGACTCTGCAAATTATGTAGCTGGCCCTAGATAAAGCCCAACGTGTACCATTGCCCTACAGACTTCGTTGAGAGGATGTAAGTGGCGAAAAACACACATTCTTAGACCTTCAAGTTTCCATTAATATTTCAGGAGTTGGTCCTTAACCCCACACACCCATCCACCACTCACTCCACCTTGTTGCTTCCCTTCACCACCAAGTTTCTTCAACAAGTAGGCTGTGCCCAGAATTTTGCCATCCTTTTACTCATTAATTTCTCAATTAATTGCAATTTCTGTTCTATCCCCATCATATAACTAAGGCTGCTCTCAATAAGTCACCAAGGATGTCCTTCCTGCCTGGTTACTAAATAGACCATAGCATTATTTAACCCCTTTGAAGCATTTCACAACACAAACCCCCATCTCCTTATTGAATTTTAACTCCTAACCTCATCATTTTTCCTTGAAAATACATAATTTCTTACAAAATTACAACTAATCAAAAGTCTATATTTTCCAGTTACCACTCAACTGGTCTTGCTGCAAAATATTCTCAAATATATTCCCAAACATATTATTAAATTGGTCTCTATTAAATTTTGGTTATTTTATTATAAATATGTCTTAATTAATATTTTGATAACAAATAAAACAAAATGACCAAACACTCAGATAACAAACAAATCCTTGTTAAGTGTTATGCCACATTGCCTGGAGCATTTTGTACAATAATTTATTACCAAACATAAATGCTCAATAGTATGTCACTAGGTTTGACATCATGGCATAGTTTAAAGTTTATTAACTGTGGTGGAAACAGATGTTACCTGTTGAATACTTCTGACCTAGAAACATTATTATGCATAGTATATAGAAAGGGAAGTATGACATGATACTAAGTACATTTTTTTCTTTATGGCTACTCACCAATGAATGCCAGCAATGTTAAGAATCTAAGTCAATAACCAATTGAGTCATTCACTCATACCAGGAAAAATACCCTCCAACAGAAAAATCTATGTATGCTTAACTAATTAAGCAAGTCTTCAAAACTATTATATATATATCTCTCAATCACATGGTTACATACAACGCATGGTCTCAGTCACCAATTCATGGACACTTTGTGAATGCAGTGAATATATATATATCTCTCTCAAATATATATATTCTATATATTATATATAGAATAGTAATATATATTCTATATATTATATATAGAATAGTAATATATATTCTATATTATATATAGAATAGTAATATATATTCTATATTATATATAGAATAGTAATATATATTCTATATTATATATAGAATAGTAATATATATTCTATATTATATATAGAATAGTAATATATATTCTATATTATATATAGAATAGTAATATATATTCTATATTATATATAGAATAGTAATATATATTCTATATTATATATAGAATAGTAATATATATTCTATATTATATATAGAATAGTAATATATATTCTATATTATATATAGAATAGTAATATATATTCTATATTATATATAGAATAGTAATATATATTCTATATTATATATAGAATAGTAATATATATTCTATATTATATATATTCTATATTTTCTATAGAATAATATATTCTATATTATATATATTCTATATTATATATAGAATAATATATTCTATATTATATATTCTATATTATATATGGAATAATATATTCTATATTATATATATTCTATATTATATATAGAATAATATATTCTATATTATATATAGAATAATATATTCTATATATATATAGAATAATATATTCTATATTATATATATTCCATATTATATATAGAATAATATATTCTATATTATATATATTCCATATTATATATAGAATAATATATTCTATATTATATATATATTCTATATTATATATAGAATAATATATTCCATATTATATATATTCTATATTATATATAGAATAATATATTCTATATTATATATAGAATAATATATTCTATATTATATATAGAATAATATATTCTATATTATATGTATTCTGTATTATATATAGAATAATATATTCTACATTATGTTTATATTCTATATTATATATATTCTATATTATATATAGAATAATATATTCTATATTGTATATATTCTATATTATATATAGAATAATATATTCTATATTATATATATTCTATATTATATATAGAATAATATATTCTATATTATATATATTCTATATTATATATAGAATTATATATTCTATATTATATATAGAATAATATATTCTATATTATATATATTCTATATTATATATAGAATAATATATTCTATATTATATATAGAATAATATATTCTATATTATATATATTCTATATTATATATAGAATAATATATTCTATATTATATATATTCTATATTATATATAGAATAATATATTCTATATTATATATATTCTATATTATATATAGAATTATATATTCTATATTATATATAGTCTATATTCTATATAGAATAATCTATTCTATATTCTATATAGTCTATATTCTATATAGAATAATCTATTCTATATTCTATATATTCTATATTCTATATAGAATAATCTATTCTATATTCTATATATTCTATATTCTATATAGAATAATCTATTCTATATTCTATATATTCTATATTCTATATAGAATAATCTATTCTATATTCTATATATTCTATATTCTATATAGAATAATATATTCTATATTCTATATAGAATAATATATTCTATATTCTATATAGAATAATATATTCTATATTCTATATAGAATAATATATTCTATATTCTATATAGAATAATATATTCTATATTCTATATAGAATAATATATTCTATATTCTATATATTCTATATTCTATATAGAATAATATATTCTATATTCTATATATTCTATATTCTATATAGAATAATATATTCTATATTCTATATATTCTATATTCTATATAGAATAATATATTCTATATATTCTATATTCTATATAGAATAATATATTCTATATATTCTATATTCTATATAGAATAATATATTCTATATATTCTATATTCTATATAGAATAATATATTCTATATTCTATATATTCTATATTCTATATAGAATAATATATTCTATATTCTATATATTCTATATTCTATATAGAATAATATATTCTATATTCTATATAGAATATATATTCTATATTCTATATAGAATATATATTCTATATTCTATATAGAATAAATATTCTATATTCTATATAGAATATATATTCTATACTATATATAGAATAAATATTCTATATTCTATATAGAATATATATTCTATACTATATATAGAATAATATATTCTATATTCTATATAGAATAATATATTCTATATTCTATATAGAATAATATATTCTATATTATATATTCTATATTATATATAGGATAATATATTCTATATTATATATATTCTATATTATATATAGAATAATATATTCTATATTATATATATTCTACATTATATATAGAATAATATATTCTATATTATATATATTCTACATTATATATAGAATAATATATTCTATATTATATTCTATATTATATATAGAATAATATATTCTATATTATATATATTTTATATTATATATAGAATAATATATTCTATATTATATATAGAATAATATATTCTATATTATATATTCTATATTATATATAGAATAATATGTTCTATATTATATATAGAATAGTAATATATAATATATATTATATATAGAATAGCAATATATATTATATATAGAATAGTAATATATATATCAAATATATATATTTGATCCTTGTAAAAGTATTGTAAAAGGCAGCACAGTTATTTTAATTCCAGTTTTACAGAAAGGATGAAAATAAGACTGAATAAGAATGAGTTTTTCCTAAGGTCTCCCAGCTCCGAAGTCGCTCCATAACAGCTTTCAGATCCAGAGCTCACTCTTCTCTGGACCCATGTCTTGCAAGATGGTTTCCCAGCCTGTTACTGAAGACTTGTCATAAGAAAAAGATAACTAGTTCCCCCTAAAACATCATTCCATTAAAAAAAAATTCCAGCTATCAGAGAAATACCTGCATGCTTCAGAGTCTCTCAACATTCAACAATGAATAGTTCCCAAAGCACTTAGCATCTCTGTGGAACTATTGCCTGCATTGGGTGCCTCTTAAAGTAATTTTCATGAATCTTGATGTACCATCCTTTCCTAATGGTCTCCCCTGTTCCCAGTTTCCAGCTGGTATGGCACATTGATTGATGGCTGCAGATGAGCTGATGTGACGTCTTCTAACCAAGCCTTTCAAGTTACCCAAATTCTGTGACTATTTGCAAGGGAAGCCTCAGGCTGTCTCTGCTAATCTGACTCTTCCAGTAAAGACCAGACCTCTGTCAATAACATGGCATGTTATTGATGCCTCCTCCTTTTTCTTGGTCCCTCTGGTCATTTCTGCAATCATTCAACAGACTACCTCCCATTCATCCTTCGAGGACGATCTTTTTGTCTCCTGGAACTTTCCACTCCCCATCATCTCTGATCTTGATGTCTCTTTTTTAATTTTTTTCCAAAGCATCCTCTGCATAACTATTAGAAATATTATCACATCTGTATCATAACCTGCCAATAAGGTGCTGGTAAATGCACTTACTGGGAAAAAGTAAATAAATAAATACTTCCATCTTAGCCAGTTTCAAACCACCAACAAGATGTCGCTGATTGTGGAGCTGAGACGAGATATACACAATTAGCCTTCACCAGCCAACACAGCTAGCTCTAGCATGCTGCTGCAAGAGAGGCATCTCAGTGTGGCACTTAAGAACATGAATTCTGGCTTCAACTCTGCCTCTGCCACTAATTAGCCCTAAAATCTTGGACAATTCATTTCATTTGTCTGTGCCTCAGTTTTCTCATCTTAAAACGAATATAATGATAGTACCTACATCTTAGGGTTGTGAAGATAAATTGAGCCAATATCCGTAAATCACTTAGAATAGCACCTAGCCAATAGTAAGTGCTATTTAAGAGGTTTTATTTTTAATATAAATTAGAATGTGTGATCTTGTTATCTCTCCCATACTTCAGAGGTGCAAACTTCTTGGCATCTAGAACTTTATCTTGTGCCATTAAATCTACAGCATCTAATAAAGTCATCATATAAAATGTTATAAATGTTTGATAAATGACTATTGATAGTTCAGAATCTAGAATAGAGGTTGGTCCATAAAAGGTGAAGTTTTGTCTTTCCTCATAGCATCAATACACACACACACACACACACACACACACACACAATCTTATCTGCTCCCTACTTTGAAATTCTAATTTATTCTATGCTGGAAGATACCTCTCTACAATGTGGTCAGGTTTCTAAAACTAACTGATAATATTTGATCTCTCTCTCCATTACAGAATTCTATGGCAAATCGTGTAATTTTTTCTGTTTTATATTCAGCATCATCATTCTTCTCAAGCCTCTGTATTTGAAAGCCACTTTTTGTTCACAGAATCCCAGAGGTTATAGTAAAAAGAAACTTCAGAGAGCAGTTAGTTCTGCCTAGCTCCCGGATGCCAGGAATGCATTCACAAAGTATCCATGAATTGGTGACTGAGACCATGAGTTAGTATCTTTAGAGACAGGGTAGGCCATAAAATTATCAGTCCACTTTTCAGATGCAACTAATTATTAAAGGAATTACTTTTTATTTATTTTATTTTATTTTATTTTATTTATTTTGAGATGGAGTCTTGCTCTGTCACCCAGGCTGGAGTGCAGTGGCACAATCTCAGCTCACTGCACCTCCGCCTCCCAGGTTCAAGTGATTCTCCTGCCTCAGCCTCCTGAGTAGCTGGGACTACAGGCGCCTGCCACCATGCCTGGCCAATTTTTTGTATTTTTAGTAGAAACATGGTTTTTCACCATGTTAGCCAGGATGGTCTCGATCTTCTGACCTCGTAATCCGCCCACCTCGGCCTCCCAAAGTGCTGGGAATACAGGCCTGAGCCATTGCAACCGGCTAGACGAATTTCTTATGTCAAGAAGTCTGACCCATTGAATCTTCTATTCATGAATTCTGATTATGGTCTCTTGAATTGTACAAAGCAAATAGAAAACAGTTACCTTATAATCTTCAAATATACACCACCACAGGCAATGTTTCCTGCTCCAACTTTTAAAATCATAAACACTATAAAACAGAGTTTTTTTTCCTAGTAAGGGAAAGTATCCATGCTTTTATTTTCAAATGCTAATGTTCAGCATCTGATAATTTAATGCTGACTTCTTTCCTTGTATTTCCTATATCTTGCCTTTCTATTATTTTTATCTTTATGGACCTAATTACAGTTTGTCTTCTAAGCAGATCACTGTGACTAGCTCACAAAATTGTTGTATATCTTCTCCGAGGTACAGAATATCATTATCACTGCTGTTCCCTTATGACAGTTAAATCACAGTTGAATATATACAGAAAAAGAGGGATCATTCCAAGAGTTTGTTTTTCTTACAGTAAAGGGAATACCAAAGCTCAACAATATCGATACTCAATACAAAGCCTTAAGTTCTCATTCATTTGTATAAATGTCTTATTAGTAAATCATGACTGGTAAACTTTGATAATTTGTATCCTCAAAAAAAGCCATCCTCCCAGCATTCTGCCAGAAGCCAATAATTTTTCTGCATTTGTTTATCACATTTCTTCTCTTTCAAGTAGTTATATAATGTTGCGGTTTTTGTTGTTGTTGTTGTTGTTGTTTTTGAAACAGAGTTTTGCTCTTGTTGCCCAGGCTGCAGTGCAATGGCACGATCTCTGCTCACTGAAACTTCCACCCCACCAGGTTCAAGCAATTCTCCTGCCTCAGCCTCCCGAGTGGCTGAGATTACAGCCACGTACCACCACGCCTGGCTAATTTTGTATTTTTAGTAGAGACAGGGTTTCTCCATGTTGGTCAGGCTGGTCTCAAACTCCTGACCTCAGGTGATCCGCCCGCCTTGGCCTCCCAAAGTGCTGGGATTACAGGCATGAGCCACCACACCCAGCCCAATGTTGCTATTTTTAATTAACTTTGTTGGTTGTTTTAACAAAAAACCAATCTTATTAAATACATACAATATACAAAATCACACACCATAGTCAACAGAGTTCTAAGATGGCCCTCATGATTCCTACCTACTGGTGTCCATGCTTTCGTGTAATTCCCTCACCTTGGGCATAATAGGCAGGACGTGTAACAGCCTTCTAACCAAGCAAATGTAGTAGAAAAGATGGCATAGCACCCCCATGATAATGTGACTTCACAGGGCAACAGTGAAGAAATTTTCAGTTAATGGTTTTACAGGTGAGTAAAGTAAACACATGACTTAAGAAAAGAAGTTGCTTTTATCTGTTGTTTTATTGTTCATTTAGAATCTTGTATATAAAGCAAAGATTCATAGACAAGCCTTAATTTAAAACAAATAAATAGTATCCTGGGTATAACTGTTATAATCTTCATCTTGTAGCTTTTTGTTTGTTTTCTTATAAAGTCTATGTATTCCTCGAGTATAATTTCTTTTCTTGTTCATCTTATGCTCCCATTGCCTATTCATAGGCACCAACTGTACTTATAGGCTGTCATTAATTATTTGCTTAATTAAATTGAATTGAATTGAATCAGGTTGGATAAAAGAAATTAATTCTTGCAGTAATGTCTATGATACATCAAACAAAAGAAAGACTGAACTCATACAGAATCTTTATTAAGCTATTTTACAACATAAAAGGTCAGGAATTTCTGACCTAGAGCAATTGAAATGGCACTGAAAAGAAGGAGAAGTTAGTTATAAGGAACACAAACAGAATTTGGCAAGACAATGTGTCTGGTAGTGAAGGAAAAGGAGGAGCAGATGATGTTATATTTTCAGACCTTGGCAATTTGGCAATGATGACACCATTTTAATACTTACTATCCCTACTTTTCTTTATAGTTAAGATGACTTCTGCTCTCTACATGTAAGTTCTTTGGGATCAAGCAAAGATTCCCACAAAGTATTGTGAGAAAATGACCCAGTTTACATTACTTGGCAATAACAGTGATTAAAATGAGTAATGAGAACTCTGATATTCATCTCCGCTAGGTATTACTCATTCAAGAGAAGCCCATAAAAGCAATGATCTAGTTAACAACTTTACACCTAAGGCTAATGTTGCAACCACCACAATCCCTTATTATAAACACAGTTTATAGTCACTACATAATTTATTTTCTCATCTTAGTATAACAGCAAGTGAGGTAATCATGACAACGTATAAATGTGGACCTGCCTGGCTAAGCATTCCTATTAGGAGTGACTCTACTAGTTTCATATCAGACAGTTTCTCTCTCAGAAGCTTTAAATTACCAACAAAGTGTAATTGGTTAAATGTCTGGGAGGATGTAAATGTCAACAATAACTGGTCATTACTTTTTCTGAATTTTAGGAGAATTCCAAGGAAGCTGGTATGGGGGTGTGATCCCAATTTGTGCAGAGCGGAAGCCCAAGGCAGGCCATGCCTCTTGGCCTGAGTCGTGCTGCTGCTGATTTTAGAAAAGCAAGCAATGCTTCATGAGTACTGAGACTGTGTTTGGAACCACCAACTTTCCAAAATTAGGATGTAATGACAAACCATGTGTGATGTTTTGCTAGTCGGGGATATATTTTGTGCCAATTACACAATTTAGCTGGCCTTTTTTTTTTTTTTTTTTTGAGACGGAGTCTTGCTCTGTCGCCCAGGCTGGAGTGCAGTGGTGCGATCTCGGCTCACTGCAAGCTCCGCCTCCCGGGTTCACGCCATTCTCCTGCCTCAGCCTCCCGAGTAGCTGGGACTATAGGTGCCCGCCATCACGCCCGGCTAATTTTTTGTATTTTTAGTAGAGACGGGGTTTCACCGTGTTAGCCAGGATGGTCTCGATCTGCTGACCTCGTGATCTGCCCGCGTGATCTGCCCGCCTCGGCCTCCCAAAGTGCTGGGATTACAGGCGCCTGCCACCACGCCCGGCTAATTTTTTTTTTTTTTTTTTTTTTTTGTATTTTTAGTAGAGATGAGGTTTCACCGTGTTAGCCAGGATGGTCTCGATCTGCTGACCTCGTGATCCGCCCGTCTTGGCCTCCCAAAGTGCTGGGATTACAGGCGTGAGCCACCACGCCCGGCCTTTTCAAGAGAAGAGAACTACAGCCACATACTGCATTTGATCTAGAAAGAAAAAGAAAACCATCTCAAAGAAGACACAACTATGCCCCTACAGGTCATAGAAAGCATTGTATGTGCACCTGAGAATTAAAATCCATAATAAGACCTATAATAAACAGATTTTAAAACAGGCAGCAAGAAGATTCATGACAATGCTATGTAAACTATTCATTATACGAGTTTGAATAATTCATTCAAACCCAACTTTTCATTTTGTAAGACCCGAAATTCAGGAAATACACAAATAAATTGCAAAGCTACAATTTCATACATTTTGTCAGATATAATTTGATTCTGCCCAGATTTCATCTTCAAGAGAAACAAGTTAATTGCTTTTTTACCTAAAATTATATGCAGAAAGCAGAACAAATTAATTTGTAAGATGCCCTTGGTTTATATGATTAGTGAGTAAATATCTACCCACCAGAAGTAGTTTTAGAAATAAATTTAAAAGTTAAAAAACAGAATGTCTGAGTAGGAGAAACTAGGAGGAGATAGAGATCGATTTAGATTATTGCTTAATTTTTTTAAATTTATCTTGTAAATAAACTAGTATAAACATTGTCAAAAATGTAAACAAAATCATTTTGAGATAGCCAGATCTCCTTAACAATGAATAAAAAGAATAACTAAACAGCAGACTCAAATTGTTCAAGACTTTATGAAAATATTTAGGAAGCCAATTAAATGATTCGCCATGTCACAGAAAATGTAATAAATAATTGCATTAGGAAATCCTCTAGAAATATAATAAATAATGCAATCTTTTTCACTCCTGTTGAATTTTGTGCTAGTATAATCAGTCATCGAGAACTCAGCAGGTAACAATACTTTTGATTCCTTCTTATTAGCTTATTATAAGAATTGAATAGAATGTTGTTTACCAAAAGTGTTTTATGTTAAAAATCAAAGGCAACACAATTTGCATCATTACAATAAAAATTATCCATACATAAACTTATTTCACAAAAATGCATTGAGTCCATATATCTATGCTGGACAGTGTCCTGGGCTGGAAATACAGTGGGGAAGAATAAATGAGGTGCAGTCTCTGACCTCAAAGAGTTTCCAATTGAAAGAAGTGTTTCCAGATCTCTCATCTCTTAAGATCTCTTCTTGGCATCTCTCTCTGTCTTAAATGTCTCTACTATAAATAAATTGATACAGTTTGGCAGATACATTCTTTTTAAAAGCAGGAAATATTTTTATTTTCTTCCCTATGACACTAACAAGATTTCATCTCTCTGCCTAGGTTTTTAAAGTTTTGACTATTCCTTCAGGTAATAAATATCATAATATAGGTTCTTAGATATGAAATAAATTGAAATAAGTACAAAACTATACCCCTCTTTGGCACCTAATATAACCCAATTCATAGAAACGTCTGGGTTTTTCATCAAGTTAAGCAGAAAAATACTCAGACTACGTCTTCCCATGATTATACATCATACCTGAAACCTGAAAAAAATATTAGACAGTAATCCAGCTATTTCAAAGACTTGAATGTTTAGTTCCTACATACAAGTTTCTACATGTTCTAACATTTTTAATTTTCAAATATTTATCATGGTCCAAAAAAAGAAAAAACCATCAATCAGACCATGTGATGTGATGGAGTAGCCACAGCACTCCCCTTTCCTGATTAACCCTTCAGGCCATTGATTAATGCAATCAATCGAGTACCAGACCATTACATCTGATTAAGCACTCCCTGATTTTACTGGCAATTTAAGAACTCCAGCTTAATGCTTAGGAGGGAATCTAACGCATTAAATCTCATATATCTTTTTTTTTTTCCAGGAGGAAAACTTCATTTGGTATTCAGTCCACACTAGATAAATGGTGATCTATGGAGACTGAACTACTAAAGCAAATAGGCATGCAGACGATGAATAAACAGAAAAGAAATGTCTTACAAACACATAGGGTTTTAACCAGCAACTTTAATGTTGGGTCAAGTGTCCTTTCCATGAGCTCCTTTGGAACACAAATGATAACAAAGTCAATAATAACTATTTGTAAAAAAGTCTCCACTCCTTGCAATCTTGGGAAAGAAGTATTAACTTGAAAGAAGTAATAACTTTTGCACCAACATAATACATCTTTCCCAGGATTACAAGGAGTGGAGACTTTGTTACAGTAGTTATTATTGACTGTATTATTTAGTCTTTGTTTCTGATTTCTGCTTATCTCCTATGAATGTATCCCAGGAGCAGCATGAGGAACATGGGATTCTGAAGGAAACTGCCAGAAACCAAGGAAACATGTGAACACAGGCGAAAGGAAAGACAGGTGTGCCAAGGACTGAGGAAGAAGCAAAGAATCCTAACCCTGGATGTAGGAAACATCAACTCCTGGATGTCAGAGATGGTCATACTCACAGAGAGCCTGTAATAACCTATGGTACATGAAAAAAAAGAAAAATGAGCCAGTTCACCAGCTATCAAAGATACTGCAGAGAATCATCATATACTAAGTGAAATAAGTTTATGTATGGATAATTTTTATTGTAATGATGCAAAGTCTGTTGCCTTTGATTTTTAACATAAAAAACTTTTGCTAATAAACATTCTATTCAATTCTTATAATAAGCTAAGGAAATGGGCAAGGTTGACCTTATCCCATCTTACAAATGGGGAAACTGCATCTCAGTGAGTCTATATCATATAAAAGATGGCTGGAGTTCAACACAGCTTTCTAACTTCCAATTCCATGGCTATTTCACTATATAATTAAGTACTATGGAATTTTAGGTTCTTATTTTAATGCATTTTTAAAATATTAAAATAACAAATAATTCTTTGGGCTGCTTCTCCCAGATTTTAATTTTAAGGAATTGTGTATTTTATTTTTAGTCTACTGTATAAAACCTAATATTCATTAAGTGAATATAAGAGAGAGAATAATTGAATGAATTAAAATTGTAAAATATAAGACATATTACAGAATTATTTTAAACATATTTACATATGTATAAGCTGAACACTTTGTGAATCCCAATGCTAATATATCCTTTCCATAGTTATAAAAGAACATTCAATTTAAGAAGTGGGGCTAGGAAAATTGGTTATTCACATGCAAAAGAATGAAGTTGGATCCCTTCTCACTATATACAAATATTAACTATAAATAGATCATCTTAAATATAAGAGCTAACACTATAAAACTCTTAGAAGAAAATATAGCAGTAATTTTTCACTTAGGCAAAGACTTCTTAGTTGTAATAATTAAAGGACAAGTGACAAAAGCAAAATAGATAAATTGGACATTATCAAATTAAAAACCTGTAGTTTTCAATGGACATGATCAAGACAACCCATGGAATAGAAAAAACTGTTTGCAAATTCTACATCTTATGGAGGAGCTTATCTAGCATATATAAAGGACTCTTGCAATTCAATGATAAAAGACAAATAACCCAATTCAAATATAAGCACAGGATCTGAATGAACATTCCCTCAGAAAGGATGTACAAACAGCCAATAAACACAAGAAAATATGCTCAACATCATTAGCCATTAGAGAGATGTAAATTAAAATCCTAGTATCACTTCACACCCATTAGAATGACTACAATCATAAAGTCAGATAATAACTAGTGTTAATAATAATAAAGTGTTGGTGGAGAAATTGAGCCCTCATACACTGCTGGTTGGAATGTAAAATGGTGCAGGTGTTTTGAAAAACAGCCTGACAATTTTTCAAAATGTTAAACATAAAGTTACCATTCAGCTCATAGGTATATAACCAAGAGAATGAAAACATACGTTCACTCAATAAGTTGTATATGAATGTAAGTAGTAGCATTATTATACTAGTCAGAAAAAATGAAAACAAACCAAATGTCTGTTAGCTGGTGAATGGGTATAAATGCAGTATATCCATACAATGGAATATTATGTAGCAATAAAAAGAAAGAACGTACTGATACAAGAAAATACAATTTTACTCCTACACAACTTCTGGTTACCAGGTAAACTGCTGTGAAATTCATTGCCTATCGACATTTGATGCTTTTGAGAGCCTTAAGAAAACCACTTCTTACATTTTAATTTTAATGAGTAATTTTTCTTCTTTCACATGCAAAATCTCCCATTTTAGTTTTTACTGTTTTCCAGTATTTGGGCTTATGTGCCCAAAGTGTTTTTTAATCTAAACTCATAGAAATAGAAGCTGTATTTCAAGAATGATCATTGCCCATGAGCCACAACAGAGGTAAAAATATACTTTCCAAATTATCAGGAAGACTCCTACAGCTGATTTTATAAGGAACTCCCTAAAATACATACCCATAGCTTAAGAGATTTGTCAGTAAACAGCAATGTCATGTGATAGCAATTAATAAATACAATAGTGACGCCTTGTTTGTTCCTGTGTTCAACTGTCAAAGTAGGCCATTTCGTCTGGACTATTAAAACTCCTAAATGTGGCCTGGTTTATCAATGGTAAAGTGAATCAGGGAGTTTTTAATGAACACAAATAGAAAAAAATCCTGTAATGTGAATTTAAGTGCATGTATTTAGGAGCTGTAATATATAAACTACAGCATACAGATAGAGGTTGGAAAGCCATAGTTTGATGATACAAGAGCAAATGCTTAAATGATGACTACATAAAAATGCTGGAAACTCCCCCAGAGGCAAAGAGTAAACCAGATGTCATATTGCCTGCCACTGTCCACAAGAGATGAAGGGACAGGAAAATCAACAGAGGCTTCTTGAAATTCATCACAGGATATATTAGTAAAGGCATAAAAACTGGAAGTCGAAAGTCAGCAGCAAGATGATAAGCATTTTGGAAATAGGGTGTTCAGTAGAGAGGGTAACCATAGCCAGAGTTGTATCACAGCCATAGCTTGAGCTATAGTCACCACCACTTATGGAGCCTTAATTACAGCCCAGTCCTGGGTAGCTTTTGCTACCCACATCATAGCCATAGCCAAGACCACATCCACAGTTCCCATACGAGTTTGTGTCATAATTGGAATACATGGTGTCAGCATGTAAGTTTTCAGTTGCATTTAAAGGTAGACTGATGGTCTATTCAGAGCACCATGCCAAGACCTGCACTTCACCTGCCAGGAACAGGCAGGCCATATGTCATACAGACTCTGCCTCCTCCATGCCTCCATCGGTTTGTGGAGCAGCCTTTCATTATTTTGTGGTGTCGTCTTAGAAAATATTTGGTCAAAGCAGTTAAGAAAGTGTTTAAGTGATCTGCTAACTTGGCTTTCCCCAAATAAATTCTCAGTCTAATATAAGTCATGTTTGATGAACATACTCGTCAGATTTTATTATCCATAACTAGCAGCATGACACCTACTGTGAAGATGAAGGTCTCAGGTGAGCACCTGTCCACATGAGAGCTGCTATAATGAACGCTTTTGCCTCTCTTATTATCCTGTTATTTTACCTAAGACCATAACCTCAACTTCTTCCTCACTGCAATTTAACGCATCACATCGGCCAGGAAGCTATATTCCCATTAACACCCAAAGCCACAGAGGCAGAACTATGTCTGTGTCTACCCGCATTCCAAACAAGATATAGCTGGTAACTAGGCCACCTCTGCTACCAAATTCATAGAGTTAATTGATGAGAAAAGTTAACCCGTGTATTAAAAGCTATGTTCTACACTAGGTGTGGTGGCTCACACATGTAATCTCAGCACTCTGGGAGGCCAAGGAAGGGATTGCTTCAGCCCCAGAGTTCAAGACCAGCATGGGCAACATAGGGAGACACTATCTCTACAAAAAATTTGAAACTTAAACAGACGCAGTTGAGGTGAAAGGATCGCCTGAGCCTAGGAGTGTGAGGTTACAGTAAGCTATGATCATGCCCCTGGACATTAATTAGCCTGGGTAACAAAGCAAGAATCTGTCTCTTAAAAAAATTTTTTTTAATTAAAAAGAAAACTAAAGCAAATTATTTTTACCTTTGTGGTATCTTGCCTGCCTAACTTGTTGGCTGTTAATAATATTTTGATAATTTATCCATCCTTCATGTGATTTTTAGTATATTTCTATTATTCAAAATTCACAATCTAGTAAAATATGTTTCACACTTTTCAATATATTCTCCAAATCCCTTCCCTTCATTCCATTTCTCCTTTTCCATGGCCAAGCATCAACCATCTTTTGGCAACTGACCCAAATACAGCCATACCCAAATGAAGAAATAACATAAATCATAAATATACTACATTTTAAAAGTGTGGTTTTACTGAGAGGGAGTGTAATCACAGTGCAGTCCCAGGTAAAACATACTGCCACCCCTTACTACCAACTGTATTCCAATTTGGATAATAAATTGTATCAGTGACCTATAATCAATGACTCAAGGGCCAGCCTGCCTTACCAGGTTCAAATACTAGCTTTCTCATTTACCATTTGTGGAATCTGGACAAGTTTTACCTCTCTGACCCTCAGTTGCCTCATTTGCTATTAGGGATACTAAGTTAAGTACTAAGGATTAAATTAGTATATGAAAAGCATTGAGAACAGTGTCTGAAAATGACAATTATTATTACATTATTAAATGTAAGCTGTGGTTATTATTGTGTATATTAAAACCAATTACATTCAGAGAGGGAGAGAAGAACAACATGCCCTATGGCCTATGGCACTTCAGAATTAAAACAAATATGACACAGAAAACCAACTAACACAGTATTATTTGATTATATATAGCGTTAAGGATGGAAAATGTGAATAGGGACCTTTGGGATTGTGAAACTTTTAGGAGGAAATAGTTATTAGCTTTGCTATATATTACCTGAGGCAAAATGTATGCTAATAGCCCATTGAAATGTTAATATTTAGATGTGAATATTAGTTTTAGTTTAACAATCATAGAATACAAATAGGACGCATTTAGAAAATTCTGGAGATGAGATAGATATAAACAAGTTACTATTAATATGAATAAGGTAATTTTCACTAAGTATTTTATATATTATTTTATTTTTGAAAAGAAAAAGTAGAATACTAAAAAATACTTTTCCCCAGGTTTATGAAAGCATTGTGGAAAGTGAAAAATAAAATTAATTCACTTTCCAGGATCTTTCTTTACGGAATGGCTTGATAGGCTGCCTACTAATGTTTCTAGAATCTTAAATATGGGAAGTAAAATGATTTTTTAGTAAATCATGTATTATATTTTAGATAGATAGGTTTACCTAGTTCTATTAGCATTCACATAATTTTTCCTTTTCATAACAGAAATAAGTCATCAGTAGAGTCTGTATTTGAGTAATTAATTATAAAAGCAATGGTGGATTTGAAATGATTAATCTTTCTTTTTCCCCCTTAGAAATGGCAACGTGTAGATTAAAGGTGGTTAACCTGGATTAGAAGACAAGTCATGGTCACAGAAGACATTACACCCAAGTCCCCCAAATCATGGGGCACACGCTCACAACCTCAGCATTATTGAGAGAACCACAGACAAGCATCACTAATTGGACCAGATGCTTTTTACATACCGTACTGCTCCAAAATTCTGAGTTCTCTCCAGCAGATAATTCAATTAGGCCAAAAAAAAATACAGCAAAGTAAAAATAGTCACAATCATTTTATCAGAAAGTTCAGAAAATTCCAAAAAACTCCTAAGTTGATTTGCAGGTACCAAGTGAAAAAAGAAGAGACTTTCTACTTCCAGGTAGTATACAGATGATTAAGAAAGATCTTCCCTCCCATAACAACCACAAAATCTTGGACAAAAAAAAATCACACTTCTCCATGGGCCTAATGAAGAACAGTAGATGATGTAAAGAATCCTAGTTGAACCGAATTTGAGAAAGAAATAAACTTTAAAAGAGGAAGCCATGGGAGCTTTTATTGCTAAAGGCAGATGTCCACTTTGGATACAGGCAGATCAAATATAAAGAGAGAATTTAAGAATAATTATTACATATTTTGAATATGAAAAAGAAGCCAGTCTCTTTCACTAGTTTCGCTCTTTTGAGAGTCTGATTTCACCTCAACTCCTCAACATCCTTGTGTTCTGATTTCCATGGCTAAAGCCAGCTTAACACCTCCGAATGTGTACTGTTAAGCTACAAGGGAAGAAAACACATTCCAATTCAAGCATCCCACTCATGAACATCACAATCTCTTTTATTCAGAGCCAGTACTACCTTCTTTTAATCTACAGCTGACATCACTATGATACTTTGCTCTGGAGGCTGTGACTGACAACATATAAAATGTAATAGCAGCCAGGTAGAGCATTACAGTTCTTGAAATGAAAGGAGATTTGCCATAATAGAAACTCAACTGCCATATGCTGCATCAGCTATAAGTAGCATGTTGGAACACAGCGTGCTGTGTTTCAAAACACACCTTAACACTCAACACCTGAGGCAAAGGCGCATTCAAAATGTATGTCTCTGCAGAGAGACAAATAATAAAACAGCATCTTACATTTTATAGTGTTTTACAGTTTGCAAAGTGTTTCATGTATATAATCTAGTATGGCAATAAAAAATTATGAATTCTATCTTACAGAAAAGAAAACCAAGGTTTAGAGACACTAAATTACTTGCAGATGGTTAATGAAATTGTAAATAGAGGGACAAATTGCGCTAAAGTTTACTTGTTCTAAATATAGGGCTCTTTCTACAGTCACACAAGACCACATTCTTTCAAATAGTTAATATCATAGAAAAGACATGTTGAATTATATAATCAAAACTTCCGGTTTTTCATTAAGGCTGTATAGTAAGCAAATGCATCAATGAACTCATGTATACAGTCACCCGTGCAATAAATATTAATTGAATATCTTTCATGGGTTAAGTCCTGGGAATGTAAAATAGTCCCTGCCCTCAAGGATCATATATTTGACAATAAACATGTAAGTAATCAATTCCAAGATGCTATAACTAGGAGAACACTGAGATTGGCACTAAGGGAAGCTTGAAGTTTCTAGGACGTTCCAAGAGGATGAGTAAAACTTCATGAGACAAAGAAGGAAAATATTCCAAAGAGAAAGTAAAAGGGTATAAGGGTGAAAATACGGAAAGGCATGATAGAGTTGGGGTGCAGCAGGTATTTTGACACCAAGTGCCCAGTGTTCTGTCTTTGGACGGCTTCGCCTTTCTGTCTGCATTCACGTAGTGATCTCATCCAGTCTCATGAATTTAAGTACTTATATGTGTTGCTGGCAACTACCAAATTTATAACTCTGGCCCAGGTGCCTTCCAAGATTCATGTCCATCTGCCTGATTGACATCTCCAGTTGGATTCCTGAGGAGCATCTCGAACATAAAAGCTTCAAAATTGATCTCCTGATTTTGCCCCTCGGATGCATTTTTTTTTTTTTTTTTTTTTTTTTTTTGAGAGAGTCTCATTTTGTTACCCAGGCTGGAGTGCAGCGGCTCACTGCAACTTCCACCTCCCAGGTTGAAGTGATTCTCCTGCCTCAGCCTCCTGAATAGCTGGGACTACAGGCATGCACCACCATGCCTGGCTAACTTTTGTATTTTTAGTAGAGACGGCGTTTCACCAGTTAGCCAGGCTGGTCTCGAGCTCCTGACAGGTGATCTGCCCAACTCGGCCTCCCAAAGTGCTGGGATTACAGGCCTGGGCTACAGCACCTGGCCCACAGATGCGCATCTTTTGCAGTTTGTTTTACTTCCATTTAAGACTATCTTTTCTGTCATTCAGCCTAAATCTTGGAATCACCCTTAACACTTCACTTACGTTTATACCTCACACCCTATCATTCAGCAAAACTAGTAAACTCTACCTTTGAAATAGCTCGTCATTTTGATTGCCATCACCAGCAGCTAATTGCAAATGGCTTTTAGCTGGCCTTTCTGCTTCTACTCTTGTCCATTCCTGCTCCCCAGCAGGATATTATCAATATACTACCCAGAGAGAGCTTGTCAAGACAGAAGTCAGACTGTGTCACTCCTCTGCTCCAAACCCTGCAAAGGAATCTCATCTAGAATAAAAGCTAAAACTTTTAACTTAGGTTCTCTGACCTCATCTCCTGCCACCTACTTATCCACCACCTTCCCTGCCTGCTAGCCACACTGCAGCTTTCTTCTTCTATACAAAATAGAGTCCAGCCATTGCACTTGCTGTTCACTCTGCCCCCAATGTTTTCCCCTGGTAAACATGAGTCACACTTTATCCTCCTTCAAGGTTCGCTTCAATGCCGTATTCTCAAAAAGAACTTCATTGATCGTCTTGTTTAAAATTTTAGCACCCTTCCTGGTGCTCCCTATCACACTTCCTTTCTTTTTCTCCAAAGCCCTTTTCATCATTAGACATTAAATTTATTATTTGTTTAAGCTCGCCGAAGCTAAATGTAAATTCCAAACATGCTGTGATTTTTGTCTAGAATAGTAATCAGCAGAGAGTACATTCTTGAAATTTATTTGTTAAATGAATGAATTTAGTTGGTCAACGTGGTGTACGGCAAAGTTTCACAAGGGATGAAATGTGAAGCTAAGCCATATTCACAAAATGATGTGATTTACGTATGGGGTGTTCATCTTTCCTGGTTTAGCAGTTTCTGTTGTTCTCTTGTAAGTACTCAATTAATAGAATTTCCATGGCCGAGGCGGGCAGATCACGAGGTCAGGAGAACAAGACCATCCTGGCCAACACGGTGAAACCCTGTCTTTACTAAAAATACAAAAATTAGCTGGGCTTGGTGGTGCGTGCCTGTAATCCCAGATACTCAGGAGGCTGAAGCAGGAGAATAGCTTGAACCAGGGAGTCAGAGGTTGCAATGAGCTGAGATCGTGCCACCACACTCCAGCCTGGTGACAGAGCAAGACTCTGTCTCAAAAAAAAAAAAAAAAAAAAAATAGGGCTTCCATAAACTGTCCAAAACATATAGTTACCC
Organism: Pongo abelii; assembly: GCF_028885655.2. NCBI lineage: Eukaryota > Metazoa > Chordata > Mammalia > Primates > Hominidae > Pongo > Pongo abelii. Next base: position 41,053,173 of record NC_072007.2, read on the forward strand.
TATGTATATGGTATGCTAGGAAATTTGGACTTTTTCTCACAAGCAGTGGGAAGCCATCAGAAGATTCACAACAGGTGAATGGCATAAACAGGTACGTGTTTTGAAAAGATAATTCTGTATCAACAAAACCAATGAAACTGAATGGAGACAGATTGGTGATTGGGAAAATGGTTAGAAAGCCCATAAATAACTTGTATGGTGGAGAGTATTCCAAACTATGTGACACACAGTAAACATTGAGATGAAGTGGACATTTTGACATGGACAAATGGAAAAACTGTCAGCAGAATTTGGGAATTAATACCATTAAGGAGATATCATAGGTCAAGCCTGGTTGTACGATTTTTAGCCCGAGTGATGGTGCAGATCAGGAAGTTGTTTATCCAAAGTAATGGACACAAGAAAATGATCAAGATTGAGAAGGAAAATGTTAAACCTAGCTGAGATATAAGTTTGAGGCATATCTGTGTACACTTAGAAGATAGTTCAGCAAATAAAGAAGCAAAACAATCTGAATATAGAAAATAAATTTTATGTCAGAAAAGAGAGATTTAGGATTTATCAGTGCATATTTGAAAGTTTAAAACTTCTTGTTCTATGTCCTATTGCATACATTAAGTGATTTTAATGAAGACAAGAAAACTTGCACATTTACATTCAGTTAATCACTGTTATATACTGGAGGTAAGATACTGTTACGCATTTTTGGGACATTTATCCAGCCTCATATGAGTAATATCTTTAACAGTCTTTTCCAAATGAATATTGGATACTGCCAATCCATTTTAAAACTCTGTTTAAATACCTAAAGTGTGTGATGATTATACACACACACTTTGAAATAATTACTACAAACAAGTTATTTAACATACATATTACCTTGCATAGTTATTTGGTGGGGGTGGCACCTAAGAAGACTTAGAATTGCCCTCAATAAATTTCAAGTATATAGGACAGTGTTGTTACCTGTGGTAAACATTAGATGTCCAGAATTCATTTATCTTACTGTCTTACATAACTGAGACTTTGTACCCCTTCACTAACATCCTTCCATATACCTCTTCCCTCTCCCCTGGTAACACCTTTCTACTCTCTGCTTCTAGGAGTTTAACTATTTTTGATTCCACATATAAATGAGATTATGCAGTATTCATTTTTGTGCCTGGATTATTTCTTTTAGGAAAATGTCCTCTAGGTCCATTCATGTTCTCATGAGTGGAAGGGTCTCCTTTTTCAGCTAAATAATATTCCATTTTATGCATATACTGCATTTTCTGTATCTCTTTATCTGTCGACGGATATGTAGCTTGTTTCTGTATCTTGGCTATGGTGAATAATGCTGGAATGACATTGGAGTGTAAATGTCCTTTGGGATTCTGATTTCAATTCCTTTGGATTCATACCCAGAAGTAGGATTTCTGAGTTGCATGGTAGCTGTTTTTAATTTTTTTAGACGCTTCCGTAGTATTTTCCATAATGGCAGTACCAATCTGCATTCCCATCAACAGTGTAAAAGGGTTCCCTTTTCTTCATATTTTTGCCAATGCTTGTTATCTTTCAATTTTTCAAATATAGTCATCCTAACAGGTGTAAGGTGATATCTAATTATGGTTTTAATTTGTTATTTTCCTGATGATTAATAATGTTGAATATTTTGTCATATACCTGTCGGTCATTTGTATGTCTTCTTTGGAAAAATGGCTATTCACGTCCTTTGCACATTTTGTAGTCAAGTTATTTGATACTTTTTGCTATTAAGTCGTAAGAGTTCCCTATTATATATTTTTAATATTAACATCTTATCAGGTATTTGATTTACAAATATTTTCTCTCATTTCATAGGTTACTTTTCACCTTGTTGGTTGCTTCCTTTGCTATGCAGAAGCTTTTAAATTTGATGTAGCCCCACTTATTTATTTTTGCTCTTGTTGCCTGTGTTTTTGGTGTCATATCCTCAAATTTGCTGTCAAGACCAATGTCAAGGAGATTTTCCCTTGTGTTTTATTCTAGGATTTTTACAGTTTCAGGTTTTACATTTAAGTCTTTAAACCTTTTTTAGTAGATTTTTTATATGATGTAAGATAAAGGTATAATTTCATTATTTTGCATGTGGTTATCCAGTTTCCCCAACAACGTTTATTAAAGAGACTATCTTTTCCCTACCATGTATTCTTGGGACCCTTGTTGAACATTAGTTGACCGTATATGAATGGGCTTACTTCTAGACTCTCTTTTGTAACGTTGGTATATGTGTCTGCGGGTAAAGGGAAACTGTTCTTACTTCCCCTCTTTGATGCACCTATCCTTTGATTTTTCTGGAATTTCTCCACCTCTCCACTGAACTCCTAGGTTCCCAGAGAAGTATTCCTACCCAAGCATGGTTGTGAAAATTGTTGTTTCTGTGGAGGGTTGAGGGATGGAATCTCTTACTCTACCATCTTGCTTATATCCTGCCAATCCATATTTTATTTGGGCACAAATCTCCTTCTTGAAGACATTTGATTATTCTTTTTTAGCTCATTTGGTTCATCCTTAACATGTTTGTATTAGATTTAAATTAGCATAATGGCATATAGTAAAATCTACTGTAAAAAAAGGAAGCAATATTGCTTATAGAGTCACTAAACTGAACACCTGCAAAACTAAGTAAATATTCACTGCCAATCCATGTTAGTGAGAAGCTAAGTACTTTTCTGCTAGCTCTGACAGAGTAACGTACTGGAGATTATGCACTGCCACCAAGTTATTAAGCTTCTCTTCCTCTCTAACAGAACCTAAGGAAAAAGCCTCTCCTCTCCAACTTCCGACTTGAAGATGTGGTCACTGGCATTGATGCCTTTGTACTGAAGTGATCTCATAAATTGAAACTTAAGATGATGCTTTCTGAATGTTTTTACAGATGAACTTAACATTCCTGTCCTCACATTTATATTAAATTAATTCATAACATCTTTGTTATTTTAAAATATAGGTTGTGTTACTATTTAGAGATGGTTAGGACAATAGGTCAGGAGACAATGGTCACTAAAAAGACAGTTTGTTATCCACATGGATCCCAAGATGAGCAGGCATGCCACACCCAAGAGAGTTACCTAGAGGAGGACTAGATTCAATCAAGAGGCAGAGGCAGAAGAGGAAAACGTGAAAGAGAACCTTTGCTGTGGCTTCTGTGGGAGGCAGGGTAAGCAGGGATTGGCAAGTTTGGATCATTTCAGTGGGCTCTGGGGCATAGGTGCTGTCCCTACTTGTCTGGGGCCTGGCCCAGGGGTTATTTGAGCAGGTGGATAATGGCCCAGAGTGTGAGACTCCAATAAAGGAGGTGGCTGGGGGTGTGCATTCTGAATTGGCTGCTTTGCATTTGAAACGTACACTCACTGGTGGTTTGTTTACTACCTCTAGAAACCGGCTAACTTGGCCAGGTGCTGTGGCTCACGCCTGTAATCCCAGCACTTTGGGAGGCCGAAGCGGGTGGATCACAAGGTCAGGAGATCAAGACCATCATGGCTAACCCCGTCTCTACTAAAAATACAAAAAATTAGCCAGGCGTGGTGGCAGGTGCCTGTAGTCCCAGCTACTCGGGAGGCTGAGGCAGGAAAATGGCGTAAATCCGGGATCCGAGCTTGCAGTGAGCCGAGATTGCGCCACTGCACTCCAGCCTGGGTGACAGAGCGAGACTCCATCTCAAAAAAAAAAAAAGAAATTGGCTAACTTTGGAGGGGCAGTCCCTCCAAGGTCAACAAGGCTCACATGTCAAAGCACCAGAATACAGAAAATAAAAGACACGGTTAATACATTTACATGTACTTGTTGCTTCATTCAATTACTAACAAATATTTGTCTTTCAGCGTTGAGTGGTGATGGAGCAACATTCTTGACTTTCAAGGTAAATTACTTATAAAGCATCTATACCTCAGTTTCATTGCATGCACACTAAACTGAGCATCTCCTCTAGAAGAAAATGACAGGAAGCAGATATAATGAAAGAAATACATCCATGAATTTGGTTACTTTAGTAGCAGATTCCAGCAAGTGAATTAAAAATCTGCAAGCAATCAGATATCCTGTTATGTTGGTATTATCTACAAAGTGCAATATTAATATTTTTCAAGCATCATTTAACATGTTATAAATGTTACATATTATAAATGCTATATGCATAAATGCATTTATATTTAAAAATTCTCCATCTTATTTGGAGCATCTTATATAAGCATATGGCAAAGAATCTCCAAAATTCTCTTTATGTCATGTCGTTTGTTCTTGGCCAAAGAATAATGATTTTTAATTAGCTCGCTATTTCTCTGATTATGGACAATAATTCTGTTATTCTACTAGTGCTGTAATTATGCCCTGAACACAAAACTGAAGAATGAGAAGAGAAATCATAATGCACATCATTACCAAATGACTCATGGCCTCCATCATGTTTCCTCCATTGTCATTTGCAATTGCAATCACTTTTCCTTGCTGAGTTTCGTTTCTGCAAATATATGTTGTCACCAGATTCACAATGTTGCTCATCATGTGAGTTGTAGAGATTTATCAGCAAAAGAGTAAATAAAATTATGATAAGTTTCATCATTAACTCAGCATTTTATCAAATTAAAAAAATTTTGTTTCTGTATGTATGCCATATACACTGTTCCTTATGTACACAATACAGGAATAGCATATTTAGTTATATTGTTAAACCTTTGGCAAACAGAATATAATTCAGGAAAAAAATTTAAGTAAAATTAAAATATAAATATACTCTAGAAGAAAATCTGTACTTCAGGGTCATACCTAGGGAAATCTCCTGAGAGCTTGTTGGAAAAGGTGAATCTCAGGCTCCAGTCCAGACCCAGTGAATCCAATCTGGTTTTTAACAAAAACCTGATTTGAACATAATTTGAATCCACCTTAAAGTTTGTGTAACTTGATTTAGATAGCATAAGCTCTCCTAATAGTTGGATCACTCCTCAATGTAGGTATCTCTTTAAATGCTTATCTGTTCTTAATAATTTTAATTCAAAAATCACAGTTGTCACTAATTACTGTGGCATATTTCTCTTATGATCATGAATACTCCAATTAGCAGGTTAGCATTTCAATATATAAAAGCATGAACACCCGGGCGCGGTGGCTCACGCTTATAATCCCAGCACTTTGGGAGGCCGAGGCAGGCGGATCACGAGTTCAGGAGCTCGAGACCATCCTGGCTAACACGGTGAAACCCGTCTCTAGTAAAAATACAAAAAAATTAGCCGGGCCTGGTGGCGAGCGCCTGTAGTCCCAGCTACTCGGGAGGCTGAGGCAGGAGAATGGCGTGAACCCGGGAGGCGGAGCTTGCAGTGAGCCGAGATTGCGCCACTGCACTCCAGCCTGGGCGACAGAGCCAGACTCTGTCTCAAAAAAAAAAACAAAAAAAAACAAAAAAAACGTGAACAGTCCAATTTACCTTTGGACTGCTTGTTTATATTTGAAAGTGAATGTTCAGATAATAACTATAAATCGTAACAACATTCTTTGTAAAACTGACATTGTCACGCTGCTGGAACCATCATATGACCAGGACTAAAGAAAAGATCAGAGATATCAAGAATAATGTTGGAGTTGACATGAGGTCCTTCAGAATTCCAGAAGCTGAAGCCAAAGTAAATGTTAAATTTATTCTGTATATACCTAGTCAATACATTCTCTTCCTTTTTCTGTTAATTTTTATCATAAAACAGAGCATCTGCTTATGTAAGAGTGCAGAATAACATGTTTCCAAAGTACAATCTAGAAAACGCTGCAGCTTTCAGCCAGGAAGAATTCCATCATCCAGATACAGATATGTCCTTTTTTTCTGTGAAATTCGTAAGTATAAACTTAACAATGATTCACCATTAAATAAAATTATGAACCTATGGTCATTCTCATAATTGTCTCTGCCTATTAGTCATACCTCTCTAGGGCATTATGAGATGCCCAAAAATAAACGGGTTTATTCAAATATATTTTGTTCAAAACTACTGGTAAAAACAACCTTAAACTACATAGTTGCCAATTTTATGGGAAGTAGGGCGGTGCCTGTTTTGTCTAATTCTGTCTGGATGAGCAGGGTCTAAATTAGAGGGTAATAGGACTACTTCATAGTCAATTGATGAGTCTCGACAAAGTTTTTTTTGGCATTGTCTTAGTCAATTTGGCCCGCTATAACAAAGTACCATGCACTGGGTGACTTATGACCAATAGAAATTTATCTCTCACAGTTCTCAAGGCTGAAAATCTGAGATCAGGGTGCCAGCATGGTTGGGTTCTGGTGTGGACCCCCTTCCGGAGTGTGGACTACAGTCTTCCTATTGTATCTTCACATAGTGGAAAGAGGGTATGAGTTCTCTAGAGTCCCTTTTATAAAGGCAACAATCCCATTCATGAGAGCTTCACCCTCTTGACCTAATCACCTCCCAAAGGAGGTCCCATCTCCTAATATCACCACATTGGGGGTTAGGATTTCAATATATAAGTTCTGTGGGGATACAAACATTTAGTCCATTGCAGGCAGAATTCTCAGAAATTATATAGCCAAATACTGAATAAATAGGTAATGGGTTATTTTGCCAACTTTACTTTCAATGAAATTGAATGATAATTGCATTTCAATTGATAGATCATTTAAAATAATTTTGTTGTTAGATAATTATTTACTTTTGGCTTATACCTCAGGAGAAGTCAAACAATCAAGTACAACTGCTGTAACAAAAATTCCTCCATTTTGTCTACTTAACTGTAGAAACAAGGCCGTCGATGTTTTCTGTCTAGAGATCTAAAGCTAGGAGTAGGACTGATGCTGAAATTTATCTCATTCTAGCAAAGAATAGTTGTTCAAGAATCTGTGAAATAGTAAATTTTAAATAAAAAGTTATCTTTCTATTTTTGTCTCATCATTGAGCTATATATCAATTTTTATTAATATTTTAGTAACATTGTATTTGTAATATTTTATGACACTCTGATGCATGATGCACTATGCACATTTCATCGAATCTAAACTCCACCAAATGTGTAGCATGCAATTATTTTATTCACCATTAAGGAAATGCAATGGTGCACATTAGCCCTTTCGATTTGTCTGTCCCCCATATCCTCTACTTTATACCTCTGACCTACGTCTCCCCATTTCCTCTATCCCTCTTCTGTGGTAATCATTAATGAGGAATATAGCTAACAAAATTGTACTGTACTTGGAATTTCTGCTAAATGATTAGATTTTAGTTGTTCTTGCCGCCAAAAAAAGGGTATTTTTGCCAGATGATGGCTATGTTAATTTGCTTCACTATAGTACCATTTTACTCTCTCTATGTATCCCATAACATTACATTGTATACCTCAAATACACACAATAAAATTTTTTAAAAAGAAAATGCAGTGGCACACATCACTTGTTAAATGCACACAATTTCCAAAATATTAAAATGTGAAAACGTATGCACCTAATATCAATGAAATGTAGTAATAATTATGATAACTGCTATGGGCTGAATTGCATCTCCTCCCAAAATTCATATGTTAAAGGCTTAACCCGCAATATGATTATCATTGGAGATAGGCCCTGTAATGAGGTAATTAGGGTTAAATGACGCCATAAGGACAAAGGTGGGGGCCCAGATTTCATAGAATACCGGGTTGTGCTCTCTCTCGCTCTCTCTCTCTCTCTCTCTCTCCCTTTGCCACGTGGGGACACAGCAAGAAGATGGCCATCTACAAGCCAAGATAAGAGGCCTCAGAATGAAACCTACCTTGCCAGCACCTTGATCTTGGACTACCCAGCCTCCAGAATGGTAAGAAATAAATTTCTGTTGTTTAAGCCAAGGAGCCTGTGAAATTTTGTTACAGTGGCCTTAGCTGACTGAACAACAATCTAATCCAAAAGGACAATTTTAAGACATAGCGTTTTGGGAACAAGAAATAAAATTTATTAATAAATAAAGTTGTATGGAAAAATACATTATAAATTTATAATTGTATCTTTATGTGAATATTTTTGAGAAGATGCATGATAGTTAATAAAATACTTATAAAAATACATTTCATTAGTAAAATACTCTATGGGAAAAGGACAATGCAAAGATAAGTTCAAGGAAGAAAAAAGATGCAAATTTCTTTTATATTAAGATCTTGATTAAGGTTATTTTTCAATGAAAAGTAGTGCACAGCAAATGGCTATTATACTTACATTTTACTGGTAGATTTTTAAAGTATGGTAATAATTTTATTTTAAAGTGACAATATTGATACAGTTTGGCTCAGTCCCCACCCAAATCTCATGTTGAATTCTAATCCCCAGTGTTGGAGGTGGGAACAAGTGGGAGGCGATTGGACCATCAGGGTGGTTTCCAATGGTTTAGCACCATTCCCCAGTGCTGACTCGTGTTAGAGTTCTCAGCAGATCTGGTTGTTTAAAGTGTGCAGCACCTTCCTTTTCACTCTCTCTTCCCCATTCCCCTTCCATATAAACCACACTTGCTTCCCCTTAGCCTTCCAGCATGATAGTAAGTTTCCTGAGGCCTCCCCCGAAGTAGCAGCCTGTATGGCCTGCAGAACTCTGAGCCAGTATAACCTATTTTCTTTATAAAGTGCCCAGTCTCAGCTAGTTTTTTATAGCAGTGAGACAGCGGACTAATGCAGACATTTGAAATATGCCAGAAATTATATTCTTTGTATCTAATTAAATATTAATTTAATATTTTAGATACTATCTTAAAGAAATATGAGAAGGCATTTATGAGAAGGGTAGATATATTAGTGTTCACCAATCTCATATTCTCTTATTCTAGGCACCCAAGTGCCTTGTATTTGATAGGGCCATTTGACAAATTCTGGCCAGTTATATACAAGGGAAAGAGATGTCTGTGTCTTTCGAACAAAGTTAGTGATTCTCTAGTTTCTCTCTCTTCCACTGAAGACAAAGGAAGTCAGTCTCTTTGCAGATAATGCAGCCAGAACATGATGGGTCTCCATCCCCCTGGATTCCTAAGTTACTTTTTAACAACACACCCCTGACATCCTGCAATAGGCATGTAACATTAATATGTAATAAATTTATGTCGGGAGAAGCCACTGAAATTTTAAGGTTGTTGGTTACCTCAGATGAACTTAGCCTGGGCTGATGCAGAAGTGGAATCCGTGAGGAAAAGGAAATGAGGACCATCATGATCACGGAACCCTGGGAAAGAGAAAATTTTAAAAGCTGTTTTCATGTGTTTTATACAGAAAAAGTGACATGAGGTATGAGAAATAGTTAATGAATCTGATAAATTGGAATTCCTTTGATGATCTTACAGAAAAGGGTTTTCAGGGAAGTGTTGAAGGTTGATTCAGTTGCTATAAATTGAAGAGGGAGTAGGAAGTGAGGCGGTGGCAGTGTGAAATGCCATTTCAAGATTGTGGCTCTGAAGGGAGAAGTCGAGGGAGAAATTTAAAAGGGAGATGACATACTAAAAAATATTTTCTAGAAAATTGAGTGTCAGTCTGGCCTGAAATAACTCATATATATGCAATTTGTGTAAATCCCAATGTACTTGTAGTCCAAATTACAAATAATACCGAGTACTGCACAATCTTTTATTTCTCACCAAATCTTTAATGTGTCTTTGTTTCTCTTCTCAACTAAGTCATCAGCTTCTAGAGAGAGAACAAAGGCAAAAATCATATTCATGTATTTGTCTCACAGCATCTACAAGTAACTGGTATTTAGTAGAAGCCTGATAAATTTGATTCATTGACTAATTAATCATAATCCGTAACAATGTCCTGAAAATTAAATATAATAATATAAAGATTGTTGTTTATATATGCTTTTCTTATGAAGATGAATTAATAGCATATAAATACCATAAATTTTGTAAGTAACATTATTCTTATTACCCCCAAAATTAACAGGATGTACTAAAAGGCCTTTATGTAATAGATATAATTATAACCTCTAAATGCACATGGTTTTTCCATTAATCAATTATGTCATCTGTAAACATTCAGGACCAAGTCAGAGAATATCATCTGAAATGAACAATTATCTGGCTGCTACCCATAGCCCACTTGATGCTACATTTTAGGAGGAGCAAGTATATGTTATTCATTTATTCCTCCAGTTACTCCACAATTGAAATAAGTTGAAAAATAAGAAGGCTAATAAGGACTTCACTCTTTTGCCATTGATAGTCACTGAATATAAGAAATATACTATTACAGACAATGAATGTGTTCAGTTTTCTGGAGAATTTCTAGTAATATTCAAGCTCTGGATTCAAAGGAGAGGTGTTATATTACCTCAGGGCACAGGGATGCTCCTCTTTGGGCACCATGTATGTCAAAATACTTTGATGCTTCAACAGTGATAAAATGGAGAAGACTCTGAAAGAGGGACATCCTGTCCTAAAACTAAAATCTGTACACAAATTTGAATATCTTTAGAGAATATAAAAGAAATCTGCCCAAATATGAATCTCTAAAAATCAAAACAATAAATAAGTCAAAGAGAGGGTAATTCAGGAAAGAAGTAAGCAAACACTTCTGATAAACTATTCTGGGATCCAGGACTTAGATATAAACTCGAGACCCAAATTGAATAAAGAATGAAAAAATATATAACAATCACAGCAATACAACAAAGTACACCCAAAAAATCAGAAAGGAGAATCAGCTATTGCTATGCTAAGGAAAAGGTACTTATTTTTAAAAATCAACATAGAAAAACAGCTCCCAACTTTAACTGAAGTTAAATATGTTATGTCACCCAAGCATAATATTACATGAAAAGAAGAAATAGATCCCTAAAGGGAGAGTATCTGAGGAACTTCAATAAAAGTCATTCCATCCATTTTGAGGTAAAGTCAGTTCAACGCTAGCATTTGGATTCCCAGGTACAATAAAGAATAGAGACATTAGTTGCCAAGAAATAATATAATAACTGGAGCTTAGATGTGAGCTGAGCAAGTGGATGAGCTGATGGGTCATGGTGATCAAGGTGTAGAAGTCCCCAGGTAAAAAATGGTAGAGTGCAGATGGCCAATATCTTCCTCAGCAAGCTGGACTTCTATATTATCAGCCAAAAGCAGAAACGCATCCACAGCTACATCCAAGTCATTGGAAACATCTACATTTGCACCCATATCCATAGCCAGAGCCACAGCTGCAACCCAGTCTCCAGAGAGACCATATTCAGAGTCAAAAAGTTGAGAAGATCCTGAGTGGTACCAGCCAGAATAGCAATTATTATAATGCATCAAATTAGAACTAAGAGTAACCTCTAATATCCACAATCAAGTAATCAAAGTTAGACAACACTATCATTTCAGGGTCATTTCTATTTACCTAGCAGTGGGTGGAATGCTACAAATAAATTCTGTACCTTATTATTCTATTAACTGATTTAAAGGAAATGATAAATCTCATTATCTTTTGTCCTCTTATATGAGTAGAGGCTTTGAAATGGGCTCAAGAGTATTACAACTTAACCTCAAAGCATATTTAGTTTTCTTTAATGAGTACAATCGACAGTCTATAATAAGTAGTGAAAATCTTTTCTTTTTAGCCCCAGATTTAAAGTTCTGTACCTAGACTGTGTTCTACTCTGCTCAAATACACTGAAATTTCTTTGCCTTCTAATAAAATCTCAAAACCTGTGATGAGGTGAACCTTCCCCAGAAACTAGGAGTTTCTGAGCAAATCTCACTTGAGATAGAAAAGACTCACTTGCTTAGAATGTTGCTGACACACACCTGCCACCTGTCATTTACGATAAAGCTGAAATGCCAGCAGCATATGTCCAAATGTAGCAATTTCCCACAAGTATTATCCAGAGATATTAGCAGGCTCCAGCGAGGTAAATACGAACATTAACTAACACTGTTGTCATGAAACCATAGGATATGTTTCTCTTTAAAAAGCATCCAGCTAACAAATAGCTTCACTTCCTTTTTCAAAGTGTGCGGGTGTTTCAATGAATATCTGTGTTCAGTAGGGATCATATTAAATTTAAAAATTGCTAGTCTCTGAATTGATTAACAACCCATGTATAGACACCAAGGCCCTGCACGAGAGCCCAAATATAAACATGAAGACCCTGCTCAAGAGGCACATCTGAAAATGAAGGATAGTCCACACTTTAATCTACATATAAACAAACCTTATCTACTTCATAGTCCTCTGGTCTGGACTTTAAACCTACAAAACTTCCATTCTAGCTCCAGAGTTCTACTTTCCTAGTTGCTTTAATATTATGTGAAGAACCACCAAGTGCTGATATATTTATGAAGAACCACCAAAGTGCTAGCACAATCTATGATATTCTCCAGAATTCCCATGCAAACATAAGATAAACTATTGGGCTATCATAAATAAAAATTCAAAAAGTGAATAGAAATCATTAAAAATGTATTAATAAATCAATAAAAAGAAAAGCCGTGTTGTTTTCAAGGCAAAGTTAGAGCCAACAGTAATTTTTAACGTTATATTCACTAACAAAACATATGTAATAATGAAAACCCAGGTACATTACAGAAGTGCCTGACAAAATGAGGGTTAGAACTGCATTAAAGCTTGTTAGGATTCAATGAGCCATTAAAAACAAGATTTGAGTCAAAAAATAACTCAAGGTGGATTAAAGATGTAAATCTAAGACCTGAAATCATACAAATTCTAGAAAAAAAACTTAGGAAAAACTTTTCTGGACATCGGCCTAGACATAGAATTTAGGACTAAGATCCCAAAAGCAAATGCAACAAAAACAAAGATAAATAAACGGGACCAAATTAAACAAAAAGCTTCTGCACTACAAAATAAATAATAAAAAAGTAAACACAACCTACAGAATAGGAGAAAGAGATTGGTGTGAAAGTAATTGCAGTTTTTGCTATTTAAAAGTAATGGCAAAAGCCGCAATTACTTTTGTACCAACCCAAAACTTGCAAGCTACACTTCCAACAAAGGAGACTAATATACAGATTCTACAAGGGACTAAAACAAATCAGCAAGGAAAAAATAGCAATCCCAATAAAAAGTGAGCAAAAGACATGAATAGACATTTCTCAAAAGAAGATATACAAGTGGCCAACAAACATATGAAAAAATATTCAACTTCATTAATCATCAGGGAAATGCAAAATAGAATCATGATGAGATACCACCTTACCCCAGCCAGAACGGTCATTATTAAAAAGTTTTTAAAAAATAGATGTTAGTGTGAATGTGGTGAAAAGGGAATGCTTATACACTGCTGGTGGGAATCTAAATTAATACAACCACTCTGGAAAATGGTACAGCAATTTCTCAAAGAGTTAAAAGTAGATTTACCATTTGATCCAACAATCCCATTGGTAGTTTGCTGGGTAATACCAAAAGGAAAATAATTCATTATATCAAAAAGATGCCTGCGCATGCATAGTTACTGCAGCACAATTCACAGGTGCAAAGGTATGAAATCAACGTAACTGCCCATTCACCAATGAGTGAATAAAGAAAATCTCATATACACATTCCATGGTGTATATATGGAATATATATACATATATGGTATATATATATATATATATACACACACATATATGGTATATATATATATACATATATATGGTGTGTATATATATATGGTGTATATATACACCATGGAATAATACTCAGCCATAAAAAAATGAAATGATGTATTTTACAGCAACTTGGATGGATTGGAGGCCATTATCCTAAGTGAAGTAACTTAGGAATGGAAAACCGAATACCGCATATCCTCACTTACCAGTCAGAGCTAAGCTATGGGTCCGCAAAGGCATACAGAGGGTATAACGGACACTGGAGACTCAGAAGGTGGGATGGTGGAAGGGCTGAAGGGAAAAAATTACCAATTGGGTACAATGTATATATACACCATGGAATGTCTCTATGAGATTTTCTTTATTCACTCATTGGTGAATGGGCACTTAGGTTGATTTCATACCTTTGCACCTGTGAAAGTAGTGGGTACAATGTATGCTATCTGGGTGGTGGATATACCAAAAACCCAGACTTCACCACTGCACAATTCATCCTTGCAACCAAACACCACCTGTACCCCTAAAGCTATTGAAATTAAAAAGAAAAAACTGCTTTGAGACAGGATTTATAGGATTACAAGAAACATTTTGGCAAGTATCTGAATATGGTCTTCGTCAACGCTGTGGTGGGCTTCCTCTTTGCTCTCCTGCCCAACCCTGACTCTTGTCAACCGTTAGTGAAAAATATTTATTGCCGCTCACTTCCCATGCGACAGCGTTTAACCTGTATGTCATGTTACCCAGAGGGCTGGTGTCACCATTTTACTGATGGACAAAACAATGTTTAGCTCAACCAGCCAGTCAATTCAGAGGAAAGGTCACTACCATTTGATTACCTTTTCTTCTCACCCTGCTGGCAATCGCAGTGTTTTTATTTTTTTCCTTCAGTTCAGCTGTGATATGGGTCATGAAGAGTGGCAAGAATCTTAGGAGAAACAGAATTTTAAACAATAGATTTTCAAAATATGTATTAATAGTTTTTAAAACAAAACACAAATATATTCATAAATGTGATATTCTACAGGAAAATCTATATATTCTACATGGAAATCTATATCCTTAGTGGTCTACTGAGTGGTAAAATTTATCTGAAAATTTATTTCTAAGCCAATTCCTATATAATAAGAATAGTAAAAGTTTCTGCTAGAGTGTAGGGGAGAAACTATGGACACAAAGACCTAGAGATCAAAATGGTATTAGATATCTCAAAAGCAAAAATGAAAGCCAGAAAAAAAAAAGAGGCAAGTTTTTCAATAAAATGAAAGAAAATTATTTCTAACCTAGAAATCCAGTCAGTCTATAAACTGTCAAGTTAAAATAAAAATATTTTTAGACATGCGGGATCTCAGAAAGTTTACCTGAAGAGTTACTAGTTCAGACAACTGCTATAGGATGTGCTCCACCAGAAATTAACAAATACAAACACAAATTCAGGCAGCGGATGATATTAAATGGAGTGGCAAAGAGGATTTGAGGCAGGGCGCAGTGGCTCACACCTGTAATCCCAGCACTTTGGGAGGCCAAGGCGAGTGGATTACTTAAGGTCAGAAGTTCTAGACCAGCCTGGTCAACATGGCTGAAACCCATCTCTACTAAAAATACAAAAATTAGCTGGGCGTGGTGGTGGGCACCTGTGATCCCAGCTACTTGGGAGGCTGAGGCAGGAGAATCGCTTGAACCCGGGAGGCGGAGGTTACAGTGAGCTGAGATCACGTCACTGCACTCCAGCCCGGGCGACAGAGAGAGAGATCCTGGCTCAAATAAACAAATAAATAAATAAACAAAGAGGATCTATGCTATGCAGCCAGCCTAAAGGGCAGCAAACCTGATTGGACAGGTCACAAAAGGACAATGAGCTCCAAAAAGAATATTTCTAGCGCGGAGATGGAACCAGTGGATTTTCCAATGTGTGTAATCCTAAGTGAGAATTTTACAATTCTGTCAATGAATTTAAAGAGGGTTTCTTGGTGGAAAACTTAGGCCGTTATTAATTCATGGAAAGGAAATGCTATACCAATGCACCAAGGATTTGGGGTAAGTATGTAAATACTTGTTATGTAGCCCTGGCTGGTCTCAAACTATACCAATACTACAGTATATACACAGTAAAGACTACTGTGATATTACCATACGAGAGATTGTGAGAGGGAAACTGCATGTGTCTTGGGTGAAGAATATGTTTTTTAAAATCCTCATGTCACAAAATAGGAAGTTAGTAAATTATGTGTAAAATTGAGGAAACAAAAAGTACAGAATAAGATTATTATGGACAAATGATTAAGTATGGAAAAAGTCTAAATTGCAGGTGAGTTACCACTGCATAGAAGAAATCAAAGGTAAGAAGCCTCTATTTTTGTTGTCTGCTTTTTTGTAGAAGTTACTTTTGAATCATCCATTTAATACTTTTATTCTTTTTAATGTTAATTAATACTTTTTGAAGATAATTTTAACTAGCAATAAATGCTATAAAGCAGGGTAATGAAGACGGGGCCTCAGAAAGGTATCTTCAGAATCCATTAAGACATGGTATGAAAGAAGAAGGTTATTTTAATTGCAATGGCCTAGCATTGAAGAATAACGTGTGTTCTGAACCTTAAAAATACTTCCAACATTTGATGTAGTATCCTGGCTCTAATTGGAGTCTAAAATAAGCAAATGATCAAAGATGGGGTTACTGGTTACTTAGTAAATGTTCATTAAAATATTACTTTAAATGATAAAGAATTGAGAGCATCCTAAATATGTAAAAATTGAGTTAATATTAATAAAACATGCTGCATTTATACAGAATAATATGGTGCAGTCATTTTGAAATAATATGTAATTACATAAGGGAGTATTCAAAATAATCACATTACAAAGAATACAAAAATTAGTTTTTCTATATTTTATAATTATTATTTTACTAAAGAAATAATACCAGTTACTCCTAAGTAGTGGATAATGTGTATGTTTTTTCTAACTTTATTTTCCATACTGTTTGCAATGAGCACTTATGGATAAAAAAAACAATGAATGTTTTTATTTTTCTACCAAAGTAACTCAGAGTCCAAATTCCTGTAATCTTTTCTTATGGAGCTAAATTTCTTTTTTTAAATAGTTTCTAATGTTTTTCTCTAGAATATTCCTTAATTTTCTATATTCTTAATAAAATTCAGATGATAAAATAGAATCAATATTCTAATAAGAGTTTGGATGATGCTATACAGTGGAAGAATTATCACCTCCCATATGTCCTACTTGTATTAACTCCCATTTGTACCAGGTTTTTTTAAAAATTATACATCATGTTGCTGATTCATCCCTAGTGTGCAATGGTTTGGTTTCTGAAATGTTTCCCCAAGCCAGTATTTCTCCATTCTTTACTGGGCCCTGCCTCTTGCTTGTTCCTCTCATGCCGACTTTCACTTTTGCTGATTGCCTTGTTTAGGTAGCCTTCAAAATCTATTTCTAACCTTCAAGGTTTGGGAATACCACTCGATCTCACAACACTGGGAAAATGTGGTCAGGTGCAGTGGTTCATGCCAATAATCTCAGCATTTTGGGAGGCCAATGTGGGAAGATCACTTGAGGCCAGGAGTTTGAGACCAGCCAGGGCTATATAACAAGACAGCCTCTACAAAAAATAAAAAATAAAAAAAAATATCCAGGGGTGCTGGTGTGCACCTGCAGTCCCAGCTTCTCTGGAGGCTGAGTGAGGAGGATTGCCTGAGCCCATGCAGTGAGCTGTGATCATACCACTGCACTTCAGCCTGGGTGAGAGAGCAGAGCCTGCCTCAAAAAAAAAAAAAAAAAAAGAATAAAAAAGAATAAAAAAGACAACTGTGTGATGAGCATGTCTATTTCTTTGTCTAGATCAATGAATCTCGAAAGGTAATTCAAACATCACTCATTTTGGAATCATCTTGTACTATAGTAATTAAAAATGCAGATAAATAGGCTGCACCCCCAGACTACTGAACCAGAACCTATGGAGAGAGAACTCTGGAATGTTTATTCTTTAAAAGCATGACTAGAATTCTTACACATGCTCAAATTTGAGAAACACAGAATCCAGGTTATTATAAAATAAACCACATATTTTTACATATGTGCCAAATTGATAAGCTACTTTCAGAAGCTGCTAGATTCTCTGTCCCCACATTTCTTCTCTTTCAATTACAGACTAATCATTCTAGAAGTTTATCCCTACTCCAGATTCTGGAAGAAGTTCTGTTCTTATCCTATTTGCAGAGACAGATTCAAGAAGGTTTGCAAACCCTATATAGGACAAATCCAGAGAAACCTATTTCAAAGCATTATATACTGTATAATTGTATTTATATCACCTTGTCAAAAAGACAAAAACCATAGTGATCGAGAACAGATCAATCACTTCTCAGAGTTAGGGAAGAAAGTATTACTGAAATGGAAAAGGACGACAGAGTTTTTTTGTTTTTGTTTTTGTTTTTGTTTTCCAGCGGGGGACAGGGAGGGTGATGATAGAATTGTTCTATATTCTGATTGTTATGCTAGTTACACAGATATACTTAAAAACATATTAAACTATACAATTTCACTATGTTGATTTTTTAATTTAAATCTTATTTTATAGAGAATTTTCCCAAAGATATAAAAATTCATTTATTTAGATGTTCTAAATCATATTCTTGGATAAAGTTACATTTTTCAGAGAGCTTTATATCTACATTACATTGTTTTACTACCTCTACAAATGTCTTGTAATAGATTTTGCTTTGATATTGCCCAATAGGCCGGCAACGAAATAGATTATAAAAAATAGACATTAGAAACATATTATTATGTTAATTCTGGTGGTGTTCTTAAGGTGATATTTAATGATGATGATAATGATGATAATTTCTAAAAAGAAGATTATTTCACAAGAACAGCTAATTGGATGAAAGGCTGTGAGAGCACAAAGTTAGGGAGACGGGGAATATAAGTGTTATTCTGGGGGCTATAGCTCTTCCAGGGTTTGACTACCTGAAGAAGTGAATTCCTCTGCCATTTGTCTTCCATATCTATTTTTAAGGTGTCAAGTTTGCTGATTCAGGAATAAGCCAAATGTGAAGTGTGAAGTGTGATTTGCCATAACAAAATTCACCTTTCTTGACCTTTTCTATTTAAAATAATTTAAAATGTATTTTTGTCTTCCTTCATGTAGCAAATTGAGAATACTCAAGAGAATACATTTTTCTCAGCTTTCTGTGTGAGGCAAATACCACCCTGGTATCACTGAGATTTCTTTTAACTCACAACTTTCCCCTTTTGTTATTAATGGTTTCACCACTAAAGTCATACAGAACACTCAAGAAATAAGCCACATAAACATAAAATACACCAAAACCAGAATATGATAGACATAGAAGCCTTTATTTATTTATTTATTTATTTATTTATTTATTTATTTATTTATTTTTGAGCTAGGGTCTCACTCTGTTGCTCAGGCTGGGGTGCAGTGGTGCAGTCATGGCTCACTGCAACGTTGACCCCCTGGGCTCAAGCGATTCTTCTGCCTCAGCCTCCTGAGTATCTGGGACTACAGGCACCCTCCACCACATTCAGCTAATTTTTTAACTTTTTGTAGAGACAGGTTCTCACTATGTGGCTCAAGCAGGTCTCAAATTTCCAAGCTCAAGGGATCCTCCCTCCTCAGCTTCCCAAAGCACTGGGATTATAGACATAAGCTACTGCATCTGGCATTTTTAAATTTTTTGTTATCTAAGTTTAAGGTGTACATGATGATGTTTTGATATACATATAGACAGTGAAATGATTACCACAGTCAAACCACTTAATATATCCATCATCTTACATAGTGACGTTTGTGTGTGTATATATTTGTATGTGGTAAACCACCAAAAATCTACTCTATTAGCAAATGTTCAGTGCATAATACAATCTTATGAACTATAGTTCACAGTTTGTACATTAGTTCTCTAGGATTATCATACATAACTAGAAATTTGCATCTTTTGACCTATATTTCCCCATTTCTTTCCATTCTATTCTCCTGGTAACCACTCTCTGTTTCTCCATGAGATCATGCAATATTTTTCTTCCTTTGTCTGGCTTATTTCACTTAGCATAAATGCCTTCCAGGTTCATTCAAGTTGTCATAAATGGCAGTGTGAGGAGGATTATAAATTTTAACATAGCTTCTGTGCATTGATTCTTCTACTTGGCATTATAAACATTGAACCAGAATAAAGACAACAGGAAACCAAAAAGTATTCTTCAAAAGCTAAAACTTTATTGAGTTGCATAACATGTTGGAGATCCAAGCAGTTAGGTCTAATTTTAACCCCCAGATTTCTTACTCAAGAGTATAATATGAATAAGAAGAATGAAAGAAGAGCATCATGCAAATTCACCATGGCCTATTTACTTCTTCCTTACAACATCCATTTAGTGGATGGAATGCTTAGAATAGCAAACCATTAACTTCCTGCAAACTGCAGTAGGAAAATATATCCTTAAAGAATGAATCAAGAGGAAAGAAAAAAAAGTGAAAATCACATTTATATGGCTGAGTTAAGCATATTTATTAGAATATGGAAATCAGTAAAATAAAATTCACCTAAAGTTAGGGGGAAATCAAATCCACTGGGGGAATGTAAAATACAGTACAGTATTCTGTCGAGAAAAACTAAGACTTCTATTAAAGTTCAGCCCACAAAGTTCATCATCAGTCTACTTTGCACAGTTCAATACAGAGAGAACCTAAAATTCACATTTTATCACCTGGAAGGCTGTCAATAAAACATCTCTTCAAGTTTGATTCCTTAGGACACTGATTATAATATACTTCCCATTGTCAGAACTTAATAGAGGTCTAGTGTCCAATATCTTCTGGCATCAAGTGGCCAGAAGCCGGCATAGCCATATCCAAAGTCCCCATCCCCTGGTGAACAGGTGCTAACACATCCACAGCCAACACCATCTCAGGGGAGAATCACAACTGCCCTAGTAGGAGCCAGGGGAGATGTATCATTGAAGAGGCCAAAGGACTTCTTGTTAGTTGAGTTTTTAGTACAAAGACTACTAAGAATGACTTATTCCATCTGCCCAAAGTCTTTCATACACCCCCAGTAGAGGGTGTGGCATCTTCATTGCTCTTAAAATTGTTTGAGGTTGACTGACTGCCTAGTGTCCTTTTAATGAGTTTAGTCCCTACAATGAGAAGCTACAGAAATGCTACCAAAGTCTTTGGTAAAGCAGATTCCCAGTTTATCCATCAAAAATCAGGCTTCTAAACAACTAGAAATATTCTTACTATATTGCCTAACATTGCTTGTGAGATTATAGACATTTTGGAGGCACACAAAAGAGATTATTAATACTATCTAAACTATGAGGTTAAATATATGCAGATTCTTCTCCCAAGAAATTTTGATATGTGATTGAGCAAATTATGGCTGCTTTCAAAACTAATGCAAATCTTCTGTTAATCATATTCCATGTTATCTGCAAGTATTTATTTCTTACTGAGAATTTATTTGTCAATTTATCTGTAATTTATTTTTTGTTTGGTGATCATTTTATCTTTTTATCAATTATAAGAAAATATATTTTATACTTAAGAGTATTTAATACATTTTCAAGAATAGCCACTACTTTCACTAACTTTTTTTTTTTTTTTTTTTTTTTTAGATGGTGCCTTGCTCTGTCGCCCAGACTGGAGTGCAGTTGCGCGATCTCGGCTCACTGCAAGCTCTGCCTCCCGGGTTCACGCTATTCTCCTGACTCAGCCTCCCAAGTAGCTGGGACTACAGGCGCCTGCCACCACGCCTGGCTAATTTTTTTGTATTTTTAGTAGAGATGGGGTTTCACCGTGTTAGCCAGGATGGTCTCGATCTCCTGACCTTGTGACCCGCCCGCCTCAGCCTCCCAAAGTGCTGGGATTACAGGCATGAGCCACCGCGCTCGGCCCCCTACTTTCACTAACTTTTTAATTAACTTTCATTTTCTTCAGTGTTCCTCTTTTGTCATGGAATTATGAACTGTGTTTAGGCTCTAAGTTTATTAAATAACATTGATGTTAAGGTCTACCAGGTATGGGAAAATAAGTAATAAGAATAATGGAGTGTTTCACAGAATCAGCCACATCAGATAAAAGGTAAGTGTAGTTTCCTTCAGTAATCAACCCTCAAGAAACATGACTTTGTGGAGGAATCTCTTACTCTTCCAGTTTCCATCCTATATCTGACTAGCTACAGACCTATAACCAGAAAGAGGAAAGCACATCAGAAATATGCACATTAGCCTTTCAACAGAAACTTAAAAAAATATGTGAACACATTCTACCTTGTACTTATATTAAACATTAAGCCAACTAATTTTCACTACTTTAACTGTTCCCTAAGATATGATCAATATTATTGGGAAAAGGCCCAGTGAAATGACACAAATAGGAAAAAAAAAAAACTCCCAGCATCAAAGTCAAAATTTAATACAAAATAAAAAAATTAACTCAAGATGTATTAAGACTTAAATGTAAGACCTGACACCATAAAAACCCTAGAAGAAAACCTAGCCAATACCACTCAGGACATAGGCATGGGCAAAGACTTCATGACTAAAACACCAAAAGCATTGGCAGCAAAAGCCAAAATAGACAAATGGGATTTAATTAAACTAAAGAGCTTCTGCACAGCAAAAGAAACTACCATCAGAGTGAACAGGCAACCTACAGAATGGGAGAAAATCTTTGCAATCTACCCATCTGACAAAGGGCTAGTATCCAGAATCTACAAAGAACTTAAAAAAATTTACAAGAAAAAAACAACCCCATCAAAAAGTGGGCAAAGGACATGAACAGACACTTCTCAAAAGAAAACATTTATGCAGCCAACAGACACACGAAAAAATGCTCATCATCACTGGTCATCAGACAAATGCAAATCAAAACCATAGTGAGACACTATCTCACACCAGTTAGAATGGCAATCATTAAAAAGTCAGGAAACAACTGGTGCTGGAGAGGATGTGGAGAAATAGGAACACTTTTACACTGTTGGTGGGACTGTAAACTAGTTCAACCATTGTGGAAGACAGTGTGGCGATTCCTCAAGGATCTAGAACTAAAAATACCATTTGACCCAGCCATCCCATTACTGAGTATATACCCAAAGGATTATAAATCATGCTGCTGTAAAGACACATGCACACGTATGTTTATTGTGGCACTATTCATAATAGCAAAGACTTGGAACCAAAACAAATGTCCATCAATGATAGATGGGATTAAGAAAATGTGGCACATATACACCATGGAATACTATGCAGCCATCAAAAAGGATGAATTCATGTCCTTTGAAGGGACATGGATGAAGCTGGAAACCATCATTCTGAGCAAACTATCACAAGGACAGAAAACCAAACACCGCATGTTCTCCTCATAGGTGGGAATTGAACAATGAGAACACTTGGACACAGGGAGGGGAACATCACACACCAGGGCCTGTCAGGGAGTGGGGGGCAGGGGGAGGGATAGCATTAGGAGATATACCTAATGTAAATGACGAGTTAATGGGTGCAGCAAACCAACATGGTACATGTATACCTATGTAACAAACATACAGATTGTGCACATATACCCTAGAACTTAACACACAGTTAAAAACACACACACACAAACACACACACACACACAATTATTCAAAATGTTACCTAATTTTTTTTTTTTTTTTTTGAGATGGAGTCTCGCTCTGTCGCCCAGGCTGGAGTGCAGTGGTGTGATCCTGGCTCACTACAACCTCCGCCTCCCAGGTTCAAGTGATTCTCCTTCCTCAACCTCCCAAGTAGCTGGGACTACAGGTGCATGCCACCACACCCAGCTAATCTTTTGTATTTTTAGTAGAGTCAGGGTTTCACCATGTTAGCAAGGATGGTCTCGAGCTCCTGACCTTGTGATTCACCTGCCTCAGCCTCCCAAGGTACTGGGATTACAGGCTTGAGCCACAGCACCCAGCCACCTAATACTTTAAAATACCCAATTGTTCAGAAAAGTATAGCAGAAGATAACATGGAGCTTGTTGTATATTTTGGAAGAGTTAATGAAAAGACTATATTCAGATTTTCATTTAACCCTGTATTGATTATTTATCATACTTAAATTCACTGTAGTACAGGGATTCGAATCATAAAAAGAATCCTATTGAGGCTGTATCTAACATTAGGTAGAAGAGCAAAGTGTTGACCTTAAAAGTGAAGAATTTACTAATGTGGTTTTTTTTATTTTCTTCAATAAAGTGTATAAGACGTTCAAGAATATAACCCAACCTTGCATAGACTTGCTTACATTTCTTGTTTTATCACTTATTAGAGTGTAATTTGGTTACTAGGTAATACAATGGAAGGACCACAGTAGTAAAATCAGATTTGAACTCTGGTCTGAAATCTACATATTGTTTGTCTAACTTTTGATACTAACACCACATTCTGTGCCTCAAATGCAAAGTTGTACAGAAGATGTAACTACCCCATCTAATTCCTGAGATTTTCTGAAGCTCTAATAAGAAACAGTGAAATCATAAAATACAATATAAATGCATGTTAAAATCATTGTTTTCTTTCATTCATCCCAAATCTAACTCATAAAAGTGGTTCATGAAACGATGCCGTATTTGTTTGATGAATCAATATGCTTAATATTCTAAGCAGTGTTTTACAGGCATATCACACACCGAATCTCCTAGAAGGAGATTTATGTGTTCTTCATAAAACACATATCGCTGACTTCGCAGGTTTTGATGGCGGAGGAGGAAAGAAGGCAGCTTGAAAATTTGCTTTCTGAAAATTTCCTGGTTAATGCTGATCTCAATGCTGATCCAGGCACCACACATTGAAAAACATGGTTCTAGAGAGGAGATAAAATTAAAAAGAATAGCAAGATATAAAAATATATGTGCATAGTCACATATGTTTGTGTGAATATTCAATTAACTTTTTAATTGAATTTCAAAGTAAACACGTATGCAATTATAGTTCAATATATACAGTCATTCTGTACTTATTATTTAAGATCCAAGGTAGAGTGGTTTGATTTTATTATTGGACTTCGGATACTAATATATAAATTAAATTTACCTGGACATCACCAATTTCTCCTTTCAGACAACCCAGGGTTAACATCTTTTAGTAATAGTTTAAAGTCAGTCTTCATTTTACTAAATTTAAAATATTATTTTTATTGTAAAATATAAATGAAAATACTACCACTGTAAACATATTTACACCAGAAAACATATTCAAACCACATGTCCCATCCTATGTTAATTCAGGTAAGTTTTTTTTTTAAACAGAAGCATTCTCATGTTTCAAAAAAACATCACAAGCCTAAATGAAGAACTCCTGGAAAAGTTCAGACACAGACTGAAGTAACACATCTTGAAGTGAAGCTGATCCACTGTAAGCAGAGGTTGGATTTGCTCAAGCAGCACCTTGGAACTCAAAGAAAAACAGAATCAGACTGAAAACAAAAATACAAAATGCCCCAGAAGTGATAACGTATTCGATAAGCAGAATAATCAATAAACTCCTGTTGCCCGGTCTCTTTTATAGCCAAGTAGCTGGTGTCCTCTGTAGCTGTAACAGGTGGAGGATGGCAGGTAAAAAGGTGCTGCCATCGCCACAGGCATCACCGTGGCCCAGGGAATACCCATAACTTCCCAGCAGCCATTTTGGTAAAAGTTCTCAGGGAAGAAGTTCTATCACCTTGTCCAAGGAATAAAGGTTTGATCAGGCAGCAAACTCAATGGTTATAGCACATAATAGGATCCTTTTCCCTTTGTGACTCATATAACCTCACCAGAGGCTGTGATGAAGAAATGTACCTCTTTCCTTTTTTAGATCAAGGGAATTAGTATTCTCATTAATTTCCTAGATCTCCTTGAAAAAAAAAAAAAAGAGATCCTCATTATTCTTGAAAGAAGTTTGAGCTGAATTAACTGCCAAAGCTGAAGAAGGATTCTTCTTTGTGGGTTTTTTTTTTTTCCTGTAATGAGAAGTTACTGCAGTATCTTCAAAGTCTTTGGTTAAAATAGACTCCAAGTTGAATCCTCCAATTATTAGATGTCTCAAGAACAAAAAATAATGCCAATTGCAATAGCAAACCATGCTTTTGGTCTGCAGGAATTTACTAAACATCCTCATGCTTCATAAAGCCCCATACCAGGATTTGAAGTAGAGATATTAAAGAGTTGGTAGACCTAACAAACCTTTCATATTAGAAACAAAGACAAAGCAGACAAGCCTACAGTCAACGTAAGTCTATGCAGCTAAATGCCTCAGTTATAAAAGCTTTAGTGGATGCAGTGAGGCAGGAATAATAGTAGTCGTTTGCATATATATAAAATGTCACAGATGAATTATACTTTAAGTTCTGATATTAGGACCAGTGAGAGTGTGGCATAGTACTTATAAGCTACAAAAGCAAAATTTGACAGCTGACGAGGAAGCACTAAGATCTGGGATGAGCCCTACAGAGTGCCTCTTTTCTACTTCTTTCTTCACTGGCTTTCTATCTCTGGGATGTGCAACTTTGAAGAGCTTACTCATCCCATCATTCTAAGGCAAGGCACAAAGTCATTTTTGACATTTATGAAAAAAAATTTACTTACAAATACTCTCTATTTGATATGTCTAAAATCTAAGGGACACAGTGAAATGAATGTCACTAAGAGAGCTGGGGAAAATAAAATTTCTGCATGATGTTATTGCTTCAGCCTCTCAGTGGATCCTGACCTAATGGCATCTATAGCCTATCCTGACATCTTGGGAAGTCATTTCTGGACTCATAGTCTACACATTCATGGGCTGTCCCTTGGATATCACAAAAAATCCCAGGCAAATAGTGCTGTGTTCATGGTTTAAACAAATGATTTTAATGGCTCTCATTGCCAAGATTAAAGATCTTAATTTGAAAAACATAGCAGCCTCTTTGTTTCATTCATGATAGTTTTATTGAGGAGATAATATGAGTTCAATGTCGTGCCTTATTTTGGGAACACGAGGGTGAACAATACAAAGCAGGGTCCCTTTATGGAGTGTGTGTTTTCAGTTCTACAGGATGCCACTGGAGTGGATTCTGGTTAGCAGAGAGGCAGGTGGCAAGGCTTCAGCATCCAACACACCAAGATTAGAAACCCCATTCTGCCATATTCTAGCTTTGAGACTATGAACATGTCATTTGAAATTTCTGAATTCCAGTTTCCTCAAGTGTAAAATGGGGATAATAGAACCTGGAATAAAACCAACCTCATGGGGTTGTAAAGAGTAATAATGACCCACTGCAGGCCCAGAAATAATATTGGTTATTTTTCCTCTTCCCTAATTATGTTTGCCTTTGAAATGACTGAAAAATTATACTGGACTACACTCGAAATGATGGCCTAAAATCTTAAATAAACCAAATTGAAAGATAATCTGCATCATAAGAAATTAATAAGATAAAAACATGTGCTTACCAAGCATTTAGCTCAAAATTAATTATGCTGTTTTAAAGATGTATACAAAGAGGAGTGGGTTGGTTGGCTGGTTGGTTTTTAAGCATGGTTTTCTTGCACATGTGCCATCAGAAATCTATGGGTTGAACGTGTGCACTGGGCAAAAGCTATACACTTTGGATGGCTCTGAGAAAGGCCACCATTCATCTTAAGGAAAATCATGGGAAACCAAAAATCACCCACATGCATATGAAGCATT
The DNA here is from genome assembly GCF_028885655.2 of Pongo abelii. Lineage (NCBI taxonomy): Eukaryota > Metazoa > Chordata > Mammalia > Primates > Hominidae > Pongo > Pongo abelii. The sequence continues at coordinate 41,080,433 of NC_072007.2, forward strand.
TTTGGTTTCTGCTTTGCCTACTGTGTCTAAAGTTATGGACAAAAGAGCAAGAAAAGACTTTTCTGCATGAGAAAAGACCTACACTTTGGGTAAAATTTACTAAATACCAGCATCATGTATTTATTCTTCAGTGTTTTATGTTTGTGTCCTTTTGTATCTTTACCGAGAAGAGCTCTGATTTATAAAGCGTTTGATAATCTTCCTGAGGTATCCACTGTGGTTGAAAGCTTTTGGGGGGGCTCTGGAAAGAAGGGCCAGTATAAATATTTGGGAAAGATTGACTTCTTTTGTCAGCTGACTTCTTATGACTATGAGATTACCCTGTGCTAGGAAGGCTCCTCTTTTGTTCTGACTTCTTGGTGAGAAACTGCTCCCAAATCCACTTAGGAACTGATCCTACCATGAGAGATCTAAGGGAAGAGAATATAATCTTGGAGAAGATATAGAAGCAGAAGGGAAGACAGTGCAGGAAAAGAAAAAACGGGAGGAAGGGAAAATTATTTGGTCATTTCTTATATGCAAGAATAATGTGAATATAGTACAGGACTCCCTACTTTTATCAGATTCACTACATCTCTGCTATATTCACATTTTGGAGTGTCATAATGTTATGGTCAATGTTTGTTGGAGAGTGTCATCAAATACACTGGTCACATGAAGGATGCCATGTGGAGAATGTTTCTCTGCCAACCTTATAACAGAGGGCAGATGTCAGATCCCTTCAAAATAGCCTTTAGAGAATACATGAGAAATGTTAAATAGGACATCACATAACATGTTATCTATCCTACTTAGCCATGAAAAATTCTGTAGGACTCTAAACCTCCCCTGTGAATCAAATCGGTAAATACAAATTAACATATATATATTCAGTTACCACTGGTGAATTATTACTTCAGAGTAGTCAAGGGATTGGGAAGCCTAATGATAAGGAAAGGAGGTCTAATTGGACTTACTGGGGGTCTCTCTAGAAGATTCTTCTGCACATAAGATGCCCTTAATATTCAAATCAAGTTCTCAGTTATATAAACTGTATTAAGTAGGGAAATGTTAAAGATACACAGCCTGGTTTTCAATGAGAAGAAACAAGCAATTAATGGTGAAATAGAAAATCAAAACAATACTTCCTGTGTGACTTTGTGAGATAAACCTAAGTCATAAAATGCACAGACATCAAGCTTCCAACCCACAAATGGCTATGAATTAAAGAATGGCACTGCAAGATGGTAGCAAACAGATGTTTAACATCTTTTTCGTGTTTATTGAGGAAAGTGGTCTGATAATCTCATCATATATATTGAGTTTCTACTATGTACAGAGCACTAAACTGGGCTCAGATCAATACCAAAGTTGATAAAACAATTAGAAACGAATACGTAACTACACTCTATACAGGCTACCATTAAGCCTAAATGTAGCAGTAAGTGTTCTTTCCAGGCTTTTCTTAAATTGACCTGTAACATGTTACTTACTGTTTTCATTTTTTATGAATTCTATATAAATATGGAGGAATCATCTTGGTTTTAAAATTCAAAATAAAAGGAGAGAACTAAAAAAGACAGAAAAGAACAGCCATGAAACCAGACCCTGTAATTATTTTAAATTGATGGCATAAAACCAAATTACTTAAAGGGATTTTTTTTTAAATACAAATCCCCAGACCCCGTAGATCTTCCCATCAGAATGTGCAGGGGTGGGATCTGGGTATACGCATTTAAAAAGACCGAATTTCAGTTTTTAAAAATAATCATCAAATAATATTAAGTAATGTAGGCGCACTAGGAATTTGTACATTTCTATGCAATAGGAGAAAGTGAATTTATAAAATCCTTGCATAACATACTTTTTCCTTTTAGCAGATCATGGCATCTGAGCCTTCAGCACCAGACTACTGGATATCTACCTAATAGATTCTTTCTCTGTCTAAAAATAGTAGACATTGTTACAGCCAACGCAATCTTCAGTTTGGAACTTTTTAGCAACCACATGTTAACTCAAGTTGAAAAGTGCTAAACACAGATGTTGTACCTCCTGTACTCCTTTGGGGATGTAAAGTATCTTCTCTCCTCTGTCCTTGTCTTGTTGAGATGTGCTAGACACCTTTGAGTAAAAGACTTTCCTTTATCAACACTCAGTTCATAAATAAATGGTGTGGGTGGGTGGGTAGTGTACATCTGTAATGACCTGAAACAGTGCTTCTTAGAGTGTGGGTCTCAGACCACCTGCACTAGAAGCCATCAGGAGCGTCTTAAAAGTTTAGATTTCTAGACCTGACCCCAGATGTACTGAGTCAGAATCCCCAGGGGCAAGGCAAAAGAATCTAAATTTTTAAGTCAGCTACTCAAGTAATTCTCCTGCTTACTGAAATTTCCAAAACACTAGATGAGGTGCTCTCTGAGGTCCCTTCAAGCCCAAATTTTTATATAAGTCAGTCATCTTTACAGAACAGACTGATAACCTTCTAGTTTCGATCTGATGCTCTAACTTCTGAAAAATCCCACTTTTCTTTTTCTGTTCTATTTTAACCTTCATGTTTAATTAATTCACAATTCTCAGCATGAATTAACATATGGCTGCTAGAAAGTTGCAAACTGGAGATTTTGTTGGCTGTAACCTTGTCTACTATCGCTAAAAAGGAAAACAATCAATTATTTCCTGATTTTTTAAAAAAGATATACATTAGATAAAGTACGGTAGAGAAAATACTCTCTTCTGAAATGACCTCTCCAAATAGTCTTTATGTTTTTAACTACAAAGTGAACCATATGCAATATAATCACTTGCACATATTCAATAAAAAAGCAGGGTTAAGCCAAATTTTGTTACCACCAAGAATATTTGTACTATACGTAAGATGTTTTCAATAGAAGGAATGAGACTTTTTTTATTTGGCTTATAAAAGGAAATTGCTGCCTTCCCTAAAGGAACACAGAGAAAAGCTGATATATCTTCAGAAATATTCTTTACAGCTCATATCTTTTAAGTGAAACTCGCTATCTGGTGTTGATTCTACAAATATTAAGAAACTTGCCACGGTTGTGAATAACACAGGTGCTTCTAAGGTACAAAATAGACAGCTTAGATGGTTTGATATAGGGGATTTATCCCTTCACCTTAAAAACTCTCAGATTTCCAAAGGATGTCTGTGGCTTCTCTATTTCTCAATGCTCCAGCATCCTTCATTAGGGGACATGGTACTTTAGTCTATAATCCTTAGTCCCTGGGAAAGGGAACACAGTGGGTTTCATTTGGACTAACATGGAAGTGACTGAAAAAGTTCCTCCTGTGTTGGGTTTTCTTGTGGAGGAGCAGAAGTAGTGAGATGAGAAGGGGACCCCGAGCAATAAATGGTGCTCCATTGGGTTGGAGGTGGGCATCATAAAATTTAAAGAAGGTTCAAACAGGCAACCTTTTAATTCATTACCTGCAACCCACCCTCTTACCTGCTTATCACACAGGATCAATAATTCTTTGCTTTCTCACTGTTCCTAATGCCCACATGAGAAAAATAAATTCACTTCCCCCCTACCCACAATGTAACAGAAAATATGCACACACCAAGAAAGGAAACTTCACTCTAGCATGAGAATATTATACCAGTTGAGACAAATTTATTGAGATTTTGATAGACATATCCATGACTTCATCACGAAAAGTCATGAGTGTCATGAAAAATTCAAAAGCAGCGCATGACAAGTGGGAGGTCAAGTTTCCGAAAATGTCCCAGAGAACATCAGCCAGGGGAGGCAGCTTGAGGAAGCGTCTGCTTTTTCATTTTCCTCCCCTGGGACTCGAGGTAAGTTGGAAGGCAGTGTCTCTGAGGCTGATGAGCAAATGAGGACTGAAGGAGTGGATACGGGGGAAACCTGGAGATGTGGGGCTCAGCCTTCAAGGGAGAGAAGATTCTACGCCTCGGGGATTTCAGCCAATCAGTAGAGAGCAAATGGCGAGTATCTCCTGTAGCCGAAAGCCCCACAGCCGTTGTAGCCATAGCCGAAGCCATAGCCCACTGGGGAGTAGGTGCTGCCGTAGCCACAGCCAACGCTATATCCCAGCGGGTAGCCATAGCTGCCCCAGTAGCATCCTGGGAAGACAGCCCCAGGGAAGTTCTCACAGAGCATGGTGTCGGGAGTGGAGGGCTTAGGTAGCAACGGAGTGCGTTTCCTCAGTGGGATGGATTCCTAGTCTCAGAACCTTCTTTATATATCCTGGCTCTGGTGGGTGGTGAAAAACACAAAGCCCTCATTTTCTTTCTTCACACCAATTTACATTCTAAAAAGCTCATTAACTTGTTTTGCTCTTGCTTATGACGTCTTTATAGTGGCTTAAGAAAGCGCTCATGTGATGCAATACAGGGAGAAGATGCCTTTAAACAAATCATTTCCCTTCCTAAAAAAAAAAAAAAAAAATTATTGCCAGGACTTCAAAGCACTCTATCTTATAGACCCTATATAACTCTCTGTAAGGAAGTATATAATATCAAGAAATATTCTGAGGTTGTTAGCTGTTATGCAGTCCTCTTGCTCTCTGAATTTCCACAACACACAGTTGAAATTCAATAAATATGGTTAAATACATTAATAAATAAAATAACAAATGGATAGTGAGTCTATCTCAAAATTCTCAAAATTAAAGTATGTCTTAGTATTCACGTGCTTCAAGGATTCTCTTTTTTGGAATACGAAAGACAAGTACAATGGAACTCATGAGAAAGAGTCTTTTTTTTTTTTTCTCTACCTACAGCTACCGTGTTTGGGAAACTGGTTAAAAGTGTAATCTTCATCATAGTCCCCTCCTAAATTATACCTAACATCACATTTCTAGAAGACTGCTTCAATTAATAGTATTGAGATTTAAAAATGGAGTATTTGGATTAATCCTTGTACTGAATTGTCAAAAAAATTTAATTTTTTGGCCTGAAACGTATTTTAAACTAAATATTGAAACTAATAAGGTAAACACAGAAAAATGAATTAAAAAATTTATTGTAAGATTTAGAATATTTTTTTCTCTTAGATCTAATGAAACTAGATTGACAAATGTGATGATATTATAAAGGGCCAGATGACAATATGAAATCAGTTATTTCACTTTTAGAATGATCATGCACCCCAGGATAAAGAAGGAATGTTATTCCTCTCTAAACAGAGAGTCAGTTCTCAAACATGAGTTAAAGCAGGAATAAGGCTGATCAAAACTATCTTGGATCATGTAAGACCTGATATATTATTCCCAGACACCTGCATTAAGATTTCTTACAGTGGCACTTAGTAGAGAACTTACAGAACAAATACCAAAGAGGGCATATGGAACAGAAATAGGCACAGAGATAATAGGAATCATTCTAGAAGGCCACAAAACAGATATGTATTACACATGAACTCTCCCAGATTTTACTTCATAACCCAGAGGTAACTTTGCTCCCTGCTATCAGCAGCTAGGAATCAAAGGCTGAATCCAAGAACAAGAAGAGACACTTGGAAAATTCAAAACCATGCCAGTGTTCCAGCCAGCAGTAGACTAATTACAGCAGAGGCATTTTTTTAAAATATATATATATATAATTTTTTTTTGAGGCAGTCTTGCTTTATTGCCCAGGCTGGAGTGCAGTGGTGCAATCTTGACTCACTGCAACCTCCACCTCCTTGGTTCAAGCGAGTCTCCTGTCTCAGCCTGCCGAGTAGCTGGGATTACAGGTGCGTGCCACTGCGCCAGGCTAATTTTTGTATTTTTAGTAGAGACAGGGTTTCAGCATGTTGGCCAGGCTGGTCTCAAACTCCTGACCTCAAGTGATCTGCCCATCTCGGCCTCCCAAAGAGCTGGGATTACAGGCGTGGGTCACCGCGCCCGGCCTAAATTTTTTTATTTTTAATTTTTGTGAGTGCATGGTAGGTTTATATATTTATGGAGTACATAAGATGTTTTGATACAGATATGCAATATGTAATAATCACATTCTGGGGAATGAAAACACCTACTGTACTCTGCTTCGTGAGCAAACCTGGATGGCTGCCTATGGGGATTCAGCAATTAAAATTCAAACACGACTTGTGGCTTATAGCTAAACAAGTTCAGGGAATTGAAATTAGATTTATTCCCAAAACATAAAGGTATTCAACCGCAGATCATTCCCTAAAAGTCATAGAATGATTTACATTCTGTTTCTACTGGCATCACATTGCTGTGTTTCATGAGAGAAAAGCTGATAATGTTAGGGAAAAAGAAAAATTAGACAAAAAATAGCATTGTATATGGAAAATTTTAAATTTTCGAATTAATATTGCCAAAGGTCAGTTATCTCCCATTCGCCTACCCAATCTGACAAGACACTAGCTTTGCCTTCTACAGCACAAAACCTAGCTCTGTACATGAATAGTAACCAAAATATGTTGTCTTTTTTAAAACTTAAGCCCTATTTACAGAGAACAGCTTGGATTTTCTCTAGAAAGTCTACAGAAAATTCTAACAGAAGAAAATTTTAGGGAAACATCATTTATCAACAAGTCATTTAAAAATTAACAGCGAATTTAATCCTATACTGAATAAAGCCTATGAATAAAGCCTATACAGAATAAAGCCTATGAAAGCTTTATTCTGATAATAGGCTTATCAAAGAAAGAGCAAGGTTTTCATAAAGTCTGAAAGTATACAACGTTGAAAGCCCTTTTTGTTAAAAAGTATACAATATAACAAATATAAAATTAAGTACAAGAGTAAATATGTGTTGAGATGCTTTAAAAAAATCACAAAAAAATTAAACACTAAAAAAATTACAAATATTACAAAATTCAGAGAAAAAATATTATTTGTATTATGAATTGCCTGGCGCACTACTATAATAGTTTTCTTTCCCATAGGCTAGCTTCTGGCTCCATCATTTCAAACTGTTTTCCCCTCCACTACTCATCCTGTGCTGTAGGCCTTGGGAAAAACTCAGGCTAGCATAGGGCCTCTGGTCCTGCATTTTCACATCACACATTCCGGGTGGATCAGCAGAGTGGTCGAAGAATTCCTGGGAGCCATTCCCACATAAGAATGGCTAGAAGTAGCTTAATTAGATACAGAAGTGGCTGCAAAACACATAAATATATCCCACCATGCCCAAACTGAACGTATCACTGACTCAGCTTCTCCTTAACCAGATCCTAAAAATGTCCATGGCCTCTCCAATGCCATCCAACAGGAGAAGAAATGTGATTGTGAGGCAGCCTAGTAGAAAGCAGCAGCATTTCAAACCAATTGCTGTTAAAATATCCTTTTGTAAATTTTCCCCCTAAATAAGCTGTAACATGAAGGTTTACAAAAGAGGAAAATATATTCTCACATGTTAAATGGCACAGTAATAGACTAATCATTGTTGGATATTTATTGGCTTGGATAACATTCATCACCCTCTTCTCTTTTAATAACAATCCTAAAATGCTGTTTAATAAATAATTTGACTTTACCTTTCATATTTCTTTGATTTCAAATAAGGCCTGACATAAATAAAGAAAAAATTCTGCTTTTTGACTTTCTACAAGGGAGCAGGAAATATATTGCGTACAAATTTCAGAAATAGAGTCCATTACAATGTGCACAACAAAAATGTTCCTGTCGTATCAGCTTCAAATATAATGTTTACAGCTTCAGCATATTAACATTTATTAGAAATGAAAGCTAAATTAGAATGGAATATTTTTGTTTGTTTTTATTTTTGTTTTTGTTTGGGGGTTTGTTTTTGTTTTTGTTTATTGTATTTTGTGACAGGGTCTCTCTCTGTCACCCAGGCTGAGTGTGTGGCGTGATCATGATTCACTGCAACCTCTGCCTCTCAGGCTCACGCAATAGAATGGAATGTTTTAAAGGATTTTTAGAATATATATCAGTGGTACCATACAATACAAAAATTATCTTCCATTCATCTCTTTAAACATCTATTCTTACAGTTTGTAAGCATGTATTATGTTCCAGACATTGTGTAGGTGCTGGGGATCCAAAGATGAATGAGAAATGGTAATTAAATGAGAAATTATAAGTAAATGAAATACCTGTTATGTGTTCTACCCCAGAAGTCCCTTGTAGGGACTTCCTCTTGTAGACTTCAAGAGTAAAGGACACAGTGGGTGATTCTACCTGAAGTAGGGGTTACTTGCAGGAAACTTTCAGCATGAAAGGGATAGATACATAAACTGGGTCTTGAAAAGGGTATTTTACTGGTAGACATTGGCTGGGGGAATAGTTGGATCTAGGGAATATTCCAGAAAGAGGAAGTACTTTAAAGTAAAGTCTCAAAGATGTTAAATAGTCAAGTGTCTTCCAGGAGCCACAAATAATTCAGCAGGACCATAGCCTTGAATATAAGAGAATAATTAACAGAAGGTTGTGCCAGAAAGGTAGTCAAGGTGCACAAGTGACTGTATGCGCTGCGGAAGCAAAGGAGCCACTTTATACACTAAGATGAGAGTGACATGATCAATTTTACACCTTAGAAATATCACTACTCTGAGAGTGTGGAGGATGAATTAGAATAGGGAAACCCCAGAGATAGAAAGACCAGGTTTAAAACTTTATTAGGAATGCTTGTGGCTGCAAGTAACAAAAACCCCATTTGAAAGTTGATTAAACAGAAAGAATTTATTTTTCACAAATAATAGGAAATTATAACATAAGTAATTCCAGGGTTGCTTCAGGCCTTGACAGTGTCAGGGTTCAGGGCTGGCTTCACAGTGATTCCCTCAGCAGGTGCATACTTCTCATTCTTACGCATCAATATCCAAAACCAGGAAAGGAAAGAGGGCTTCTTCTCAACAATTCCTCTTCATTTTGTTTCAGGAAGGAAAATGTTTCACATTTGTCTTCCCATGGATTTCCTTTGGGGCCCATTGTCCAAAACAGAGTCACATCTCATGGTTGAGTTATAGGGGAAGGTGGAAAAGTGTGCATCTGGCATTTCTGCCTTAATGGTGTGAAGCAGGCTCTGGAAGCATAGAAAGAGGGAGCGAGAAATGGTCATTGGATTAATAATCAATAGTGTTGCCACAAAAGCCATCACACTAACTTAGGCAAGAGATAATGTGGGCCTAAACTAAGGTGGTAGCATTAGCAAGGGAGTGAATTTAAGAATTGTTCGGGAGGTGGATTTAACCAGTGTGGGGTTAGTAATTGTCTGCTGGGATCATCACCCAATATCACCAAGAGGGATTCTGATACAGGGCATTCATAGAAGACACTGTGAGAAGGAACGACAAAGGCCAGTACATTCCAATCTTTTCCCATTATACATCCTTATGAATTAGTGAAGTAATCTGACAAGACTCACAGAGAGGAGGCAGACATCCCAGGATCTCTGACACCTGAGATCCTGCCAAATCCAGCAGAATGGCCACACCCCTGGCACACCTGTAATTCATTGCTGAGGTCCTCCAATTATGAAGCCTTGCAAAGCAATTGGGACAATTAGAGATAATAAAATAGCAGCTAAAGGACAATATCTACTAATTGCTACAAGGAAGCATACAACGAACACACCTTCATGCTTCCAGAATGTAAAGTTATTTATCCCAAGAAAGATGCTCACTTAGACTTTCAATCTAAAATCCTAACTCTTGCCTTTCAGTTATTATTGACTGATAAACAGATACTATGACCCTCAAAATGTGACTTTTTTCAGTTAATTTACTAACTTGCATATAAAACTTTATTGTTGTCTAGGATCTCATATTCAGAAACTGCATCTGATTTTTTATATGAAACCAAGTTATACCCACGCCTGAAGATGATGTCATCTGAATAAGAAGAAATGATACTTAAGATCGCCCTGGCACCCCTGCATGTACAAATCCAAAGTGTCACAACATGCTTTCAGTTTTACCTTCTTAAAGTATGTTGGATCCATTAATTTCTGTCAATCTTCACTGTACCACCTCAATTGTTTCTTATTGTTTCTGAATGCCACAAATTACCACAAAGTTGGTGGTTAAAATTTATTATCCCTACAGTTCTGGGTGCCAGAAGTCTGAAATCAAGGTGTCAGCAGGGCTGACTCCTTCTGCAGGGACTGAGGGCACAATTCCTTTACTTACATTTTTCAGTTCCTAGAGGGCATCTGCATTCAGTGACCCATGGCCACTTCCTTTCATCACTCCAATCTCTCACTTCTGTTGTCACATCTCCTGCTACTAACTCTGACCCTCCTACCTCCCTCTTTAAAAAACCCTGCTACAATCAGGTTCAAACCAAATAAGACTTCGCTGAGACATATTATAAATAAACTGTCAAAAAATCAAAGACAAAGAGAAGTTTGAAAGCAAGAGAAGAGATTCATCATATACAGGGGAACCTCCATAAGAGTTTAAGCAGATTTCTTAGCAGAAACCTACCAGGCCAGGAGCGAATCGAATTATATATTCAAAGTACTAAAAGAAAAAAAAAAAAACCTGCCAAACAAGGACACTTTATTTGACAAAGTAGTCATTCAGAAATAAGGGAGAGACAAAGACTTTCCTAAACAATAGCCGAGCGAATTCATCATTACTAGACCTGCCTTACATGAAATGCTACAAGCAGTTCTTCAAGGTGAAATGGATGTTAATTAGCAATATGGAAATACATGACAGTATAAAACTCACTGGTAAAAGAAAGCACGTAGTCAAATTGAGAATATTCTGATACTGTAGTGGTAATGAATAAATCACTTATAATTTTAGGATAAATATTCAAAGACAAAATTATTAAAAAGAACTTTAGCTAGGATAATTTGTCAGTGGATACATGATTTTTAAAAAAAGATTTAAATATCGACATCAAAATGTAAAGCATCAGGAAGGCAGCAAAAGTGCCCCAGTATTTGTTTGTGATCAAAGTTAACTTGCTATCAGTTTAAAATATCATACCTAGATAAATATTTAAATTTATCTAGGGCTCACAGTATTCCAAAGCAAAACCTGTAGTAGTTATACAAAAGACAAAGAGAAATGAATCAAAGCATATCACTATAGAAAATCATCAATTGACAAAGGAAGACAGCAAGAGAAGAAAGGAACAAAGGATTTACAAAACAACCTGAAAACAATGAACAAACTGGCAATAGTAAGTCTTTACCTATCAATAATTATGTTAAATGTAAAGTTACTAAAAATTCCAGTCAAAAGACAGGCAGCTGAATGAAAAAAAACAAGACCCAACTATGTTCTGCCCACTAAAGACTCGCTTCACTTTTAAGGATGCACACAAGTTGAAAGTGAAGAGATGGAGAAAGATATCCCATGCAAATGGAAACCAAAAGAGTGCAGAAGTAGCATCAGACAAAATAGACTTTAAGTCACAAACTATCACAAGAGACAAGGAAGCTTATTATTTAATGATAAAGGGGTACATTTATCAATAGATATAATAATTCTAAAATACATATGCACACAACATCAGAACTCCTAGATATATAAAGCAAATATTAATAGATCTGAAAAAAGAAATACATAGAAATATAATTATAGTACAGGAGCTTCAATACCCCGTTTTCAACAATGAATAGATAATCCACACAGAAAACCAATAATGAGACATTGTACTTGAACTGAGACCAAACGGACCTAACAGATGTATACAGATAGTCCATCCAACAGCAACAGAATATACATTCTTCTCAAGCTCACACAGAACATTCTCCAGTATATATCACATGTTAGGCCACAAAATAAGTCTTAACAAATTTAAGAAGAATGAAATCATATCAAGCATCTTTTTCAACCATAATTGTATGAAACTAGAAATCAATAAGAGGAGGAAAACTGGAAAATTCACAAATATGAGGAGCTTAAACAACATCTCCTGAACAGCCAGTGGGTCAAATGAGGAATGAAAAATATCTTGACATGCCAAAAAAAAAAAACCAGAAAAAAAATACCAAAATTTTGGAACGCAGCAAAAGTTCTAAGAGATAAGTTTATAGCAATAAACTCTACATTAAGAAAAATTAGATTTCAACTAAACAACATAATTTTATATTTGAAGGAACTAGAAGAAAAAGAACAAACTAAGTCCAAAGTTACCAAGAAAAAAAGGAAATAAAGATCAGAGCAGAAATAACTGAAATATAGTCTAAAAAACAGAAAAGAGCAACAAAACTAAGAGTTGGTTTTTTAAAAGATAAACAAAATTGACAAACCTTTAGCTAGACTAAGAAAACAAGGGAAAAGACAAATAAAATCAGAAATAAAAGAAGAGATATTATAACTGATACTCCAAAAATATAAAAGATCATAAGAGACTACTGTGAACAATTATATGCCAAAATAACTCGATAACCTCCAATAAAAGGACAAATTCCTAGAAACATGCCACCTACCAAGAATATATCATGAATAGGAAATCTTAACAGACCGATAACAAATAATGAGATTCAATCAGTAATAAAATATCTTCCAACAAAGAAAAATCCAGAGCCAGATCGCTTCACCATTGAATTCTCTAAAACGTTTAAGAAGAGCTAATACCAATCTTTCTCAAAGTCCTTCAAGCAAGTAAAGAGGAAGAAACACTTTCAAACTCATTTTATGAGGCCAGCATTACTCTAATACCAGTCAGACAAGGACACTATGAGAAAATAAAATGATAGGACAATATCCCTAATGACCATAGATGCAAAAATACTAGCAAACCAAATTTAAAAGCACATTAAAAACATCATACACATGATCAAGTAGATTTACCTCTGATAAGCAAGAGTGGTTCAGCATACAAAAATTAATCAATGTAATATACTTTACACATTAATAGGATGAAGGATAAAAATTATTTGATCATCTCAATCGATGCAGGGAAAGAATTTGACAAAATTCAACAATCCTTCATGATAAAAATTCTCAACAAATTAGGTATAGAAGGCATGTACCTCAACATAACAAATGAATAAATCAGTAACAGTCTTAGAAATAAAACAAGATAAAAAAAGTGTTTCAATTGCTCCTATTGCTTTAGGATAATATTTTTTAATCTTTAAACTGACCTAAAAGTTCTCAACTCCCTCTTCATTAAGTTTTGCTGTCTTTTAGTTCTTCAAACTTTGCATGCTCCTCTCACTCTTAAGCTTTGACGCATGCTGTTTGTTCTGTGCAGAATTCTCTTCCTTCCTCTCCTTCTGATCAACTCCCATGCAACCTTCACATGCCAGCTCAATCACTTCCTTTGGGAGGCCTTTCTGCCATTCCTGATTAGCTGGAGCCCATCTGTAGCATAACAGTAGGCCAACCTCTTCCTCGTGTCTGTAGGACTTAATCGTAGTTCCCATATAACCTTCACTTGTGTGATGGGTATCTGTCTGCCTCATTAACATGCTTATTTCCAGGAGAGCAAGATGGTATTTTTAATCAGCCTTGATTCCTCACTGCCTCGCTCACTACTGGGCATAATATAGGTTTTCCATAAGTTTCAGTTGAACGAATTAATGAAAGAATATTCTAAACCTAACTTGGCTACTCACTTGCTGTGAGGATTGAGGCAAATCACTCTTCCGGGTCTAGCATGACCCGACTGAAAAATGGGACGAGTTGACTTCCTGGGACGTGCCACCCTAAACATTGTATGATTCTCCCATCAAAATCACTGATGAGTCAATATGACAATTCAACACTCTCTCATTGGAATTTGGTCAATTAGGCATGCGACTACAGAAAGTGCTTTTTCTCATCTTATTACACATTCCTACTAAGACAAACTAATGAGCTTCCAGCTGCCATCACTCTGAAAAACAAAATGCAGTGACAGGAATCACAGAAATATTGAAACCTTTACAAGAATATCATAAGAGTTTTAAAAGTTTAATCTGTGCAAGAATCTCCCAGGATACTTGTTTTAGATGAATATTTCTGAGCTCCATTCCCTTAGATTCTGATTCTGTGGGTCTTACGTGGGGCCAAGGAATCTGCCTTTTTAATAAGCAGACGAGGTGATTCCAATAAAGGCGGTGCTTTGGTCAAACTTTGAGAAATGTGCAGTGTTCTTTAACAAGGTACCTGAAAAGGTGTCCTCTTTAGCAAACTATACAACATAAAATGGGATGAATGTGGAACGGTGATGGAGAAAACAGAGACACTCTTTTAGCCAGGCTTAATGGCTAAGACTAGAGCTGATGAGACATCATTACCGGCAACTGTGCTCCCAAGAGGACATTTGACAATGTCTGGAGACATTTTTGTTTGTCATAACTCAGAGTTGGAAGGGGTGTTACTTAGCATCTAATGGGTAGAGGCCAGGGATGCTGCCAAACATTCTACAATGCACAGGACAGCCCTCACAATACAAAGAATTACCCAGCTCAAAATGTCAATAGAGCTGAGGTCAAGAAATCTGGTCTGAAGTCAAAAATCACAACAAGTCAAATAAAATTGCCAGGCAATATATATTAAAAAAAAAAAATACCTGTCACATGACAGGATCAGAACTTGCTGACCAAGACTTAGGCTAATTTAAGACAAAATTTCAGTACATTGCTACCACAGCACTTTGAGGGATAAGCCACGTTTGTGAGGCTGTGTGGTTAATTATCACAGCAAGCGTCTGGTTAATGAAGCTTAACTTCATTTGATGCAGAACCTATGTGGTTTTCTTAAGAAATAACGTGATACCACAACAATGCCTGGATGCACAGTAGATTCATGGACCCTGGTCAGAAACACCTTACATGGGATTTATAATGAACATGAAAAAGCAGTTCAAAGGAAGGCACGTTTCTGCTGCACGCTTTTCATCACTGGTAGGATAAGAAGGTCAGTTTTGACATCTGTTCCCTATTATTGGGGAGGCAAAACAGAGGAATTAAGGTCCTCTTCTTGTGACACCAAGGCAGACTAGAGTCAGCAACTGGAATTGTGTATAAATTTAAATTAAAGCACCAGCCTGTAAGCTGAGTTAGTGGAAAGGGTAACAGATAGGGTCAGTTGTACCCCCTCAGTGTGAAGACGATCTCACTGAAGAATAGAATCATGATGCTTCAAATCATTTACCCACTGGTTGGCCTCTGGAAGACCAAAGGGCAAATCCTTCTGACAACTTTTGAAATAATGCTTCCTGTTACTGCCAAACAGCAAATGAAATGACAAGTTCAAAGCATTATGTCATCAAAGTCTTTGCTGACCAAAACTAAACACAAAATAAAATTTAAATTTAACCAAAATTATGACCAGTTCCAAAGATTTCTTTTTTAAAATTTAAGGTTGTTCATGAGGAAAGTCTTAAAAATTCTGAAGTTGCACCCCAGCACATTAGATATAGAAGCTTCAAAATGGAAATTGGAAGGTGCACTTGCAAAGTAGATTACTAAGACGGAAGGATGATTGGAAAGGGAAGAAAAAGAAATAGGACACAGTAGTGCAAATACCATTATCAGAGATAATGTCAGAAGCCTAAGAGGCAAGTCACTAAAAAGGAATTGGAGTCTGAGAAATAACAGCTTATTTTCAGAGACAACAATGCTTAACATGTTTAGTTTTATAGAATACCCAGAGTTCCCTGCCTAGCAAGCTTTAGAATCTGGAAATATGTCCCTTTATCTAATAGAAGGCTCTCCTGCTACAATTTTAAGTGCTTTTCCTCTATCCTCAATGGAAATGAAAAACATAATGTGGTTTTTCTGTAAATAGCAATAAAAAATGAACAAAAGTATAGGAAAAATAATAAGAAAGAGAAAACTTTCTTTTCTTGATAAAAATGTCAATACTATTTCATCAATTATTTTAAGAATCAACAGTGAGAATGATCTCCCTTTCTACTTCCTTTGGGATAAGAGTCAACAGAACTGGGCCAGTCCTGAAACCTTATGTGCACATAAATCACCTGAGAATCTTGTTAAAGTGTAGAGTCTAATTTAATAGAGGAGAGGCCTGAGATTCTGAATTTTGAGCAAGCACAAGGTGATGCCAATGTGTCCTGTCTGCAGATCATATTTTTTTGAGACAGGGTCTCACTTTGTTGCCCAGGCTGGAGTGCAGTGGCGTGATCGTGTCTCATTGCAGCCTCAACCTCCCCAGGCTCAGGCAATCCTCCAACTTTAGACTCCTGAGTAGCTGAGGCTACAGGTGCACACCACCATGTCCAGCTAATTTTCATTTTTGTTGTTGTTGTTGTTGGTGGTGGTGGTGGTGGTGGTGGTGGTGATGGTGGTAGAGATGGAGTTTCATCACGTTGCCCAGGCTGCTCTCACACTCCTGGCCTCAAGTGATTCTCCCACGTTGGCTTCCCAACGTGCTGAGATTACAGGTGTGAGCCACCATGCCCAGTCTGCAGGCCATATTTTAAGTAACAAGGAATTGGGCTTTTTTTCTCTAAGGTTTTAAATAATTACATTAATTCAAAAAAATTTATCAGCTGGGCATGGTGGCTCACATCTGTAATCCCAGGACTTTTGGAGGCCAAGGCAGGTGGACTGCCTGAGGTCAGGAGTTAGAGACCAGCCTGGCCAACACTGTAAAACCCCGTCTCTACTAAAAATACAAAAATTAGCTGGGCGTGGTGGTGGGTGCCTGTAATCTCAGCTATTCAGGAGGCCGCGGCACAAGAATCACTTGAAAACGGGAGGTAGAGGTTGCAGTGAACCAAGATTGTGCCACTGCACTCCAGCCTAGGTGATAGAGAGAAACTCAGTCTCAAAAAAAAAAAAAAAAAAAAAAAAATTATCAAATGTCTGGGATCCAAAGCACAGGAGATGTAACATTGAATAAAATATGGTGCTTGACCTCAAAGAACCTACAGAATACATCATGTAATGAGGGAATCACAGCCATCAGCTAATGAAGGCACCAGTAAGAAAGAGAAACAGCAGCCCCAATAACACTAACAGTAAACCAGAGTGTTCCCCCACTTCCCATCTGCAACTTCCAGAACACCAAATCAGATGAGGTCAGCCTGTGATGATGCCAGAGTGAGACAAAAATAAGACCCCTCTGTAATCATGTCTGAGAAGGGAGAAAAACAAGTGCAGTGAGCTACACAAACCACAACCATGACCACATGTTACCTTTGGTGACTGCTGCTTCTTTACCAATTACAAATGTAGCCTTGATCCACCTCCTACATAAAATCCTTTGAAACAGCTGATCCTAGAATTAGGCTGCGATAGGCAGAATAATGTTCCCTAAAGATGTCATCATTCTAATCCTGCATGTTATACAGCAAGGCTGAATTAAAGTTGCCAATCTGCTGACCTTAAGTTAGGGAGATTATCCTGGATTACCTGGGCAAACCCAGTGTCATCACAAGGGTTCTTATAAATAGAAAGGGAAGATAGGAGACTCCTGTATCAGTATCCGAATCAAGGAGAGAGCTGGGAAGGTGCTGTGCTGTTGTCCTTTGAGGACAGAAGGGACACAGCCAAGAAATGGCTGGGTGGGGGGGCTGGGGTGCGGGCAGGGCCAGCCCACACAGTCATATCCAGGACACATGTCTTTTTTTTTTTGAGAGCAGTGTGGAGCCACAAAAGGGTTTTAAGCAGGGGAGGGATGTCATCAGCTTTGATTCTTAAACCCCTTTACCCCAACCCTGGCCCCCAAGCAGAGGCAGCAGGTCAGGAACAGGACATACATTTGACAGATGAGGAGCTTGAGGCCAAAGAAATGGGGTGCCTGGACATCCAGCCGGCAGGCAGCCTCAAGAAAGTGGAAAATGCAAGGAAATGAATTCTGCTCTAGATCATCCAGAATAAATACAGTGTTACCAACACCTTGATTTGAGCCCAGTAAGACCCATTTTGAACTTCTAACCTCCAGAACTATACAAGAATAAATTTGTGTTATTTCAAGCCGCTAAATTTGTGGTAATTTGTGACAGTGACAATGGGAAACTAATACAGTATGCATGTAGAAGAGACCTCTGCCTCCTTCGATCTTCTGGAAAATCACCTAATTCAAGCCCAAATCCCATAACAAACCCCTCCTCACACCCTCTTAGTGAGATATCTTGCAGTTTCTCGTGTTTTTTGACCTCCACTGTGGCAACAAGTTAATAAGCCTAACTTGTTTGACTATAGATGTATTTCTGGTGGTCTTGGTTAGTGGACTTCAACAGTGCAGTGTGAACAATATGACATCAAAGTAAACAGAGATGAGACTTTTCAACTGGGAAAAGGAGAGCACCCTGGGGTGGAGGAAGATATTTTGAAGGATCTGTAGGAGTTCACTAGATTTAAAAGAGTGCAGAAGGGAACAAAAACCTGTGATAGTCCCCACTGCAGGTGAAAAGGAAGCACATTAAGGAAAAGTAGGAAATAAGGCTAGAAAAATTGGTAGATCTGTGAGCCTCTACTTGATCATTGTCCTGAAAACCGTAAGAAATAAAAAAAAATCACCAAAGAGTTTGCAGAAAAGAGCTACATAATTAGACTTGCATTTTGAGAGATCGTTGTGCCTGCTGCATGGAAGATGGATTGGAGACTGCCTGGCAGAATGGATAAGTAGCTGGGCTAGTAACCCAGGCAAGACATGAATCAGTTGTGAACTGAGGCAGAAATATCAGGAATGAAGTCCTGACAGGATTTCTTAGAGAGAGTGAGAAGGGAAAATCTAAGGATTTGGTATCAAGATAAAGAATAGAGCCAAATAATTATTAAAATCTTTTTGGAAAGCTTGTGAAAATTGTAGAGAATCTTGATAAAATCGGTGATATAGTTCGGCTCTGTGTCCCCACCCAAATCTCATGTTGAATTTTAATCCCAGATATTGGAGGTGGGGCCTGGTGGGAGGTAGTTGGATCACGGAGGTGGTTTCCAATGACTCAGCACCATCCTGCTAGTGCTGTCTTATGACAGAGTCCTCAGGAGTTTCAAAGTTGTTTAAAAGCATGTAGCACCTCCCCCTTTGCCCTCTTCCTCCTGCTCCAGCCATGTAGGATGTGACTGCTTCCCCTTGGCCTTCCACCATGATTGTAAGTTTCCTGAGGCCTCCCCAGCCATGCTTCCTATACCACCTATGGAACCACGAGCCAATTGAACCTCTTTGCTTTATAAATTACTCAGTCTCGAGTAGTTCTTTATAGCAATGTGAGAATGGACAAATACAATTAATTAAGTCAAATTGGCAGACTCATGATTAATGTTCTGCATTTGTTATCAGTGGCAGGACAATGGGCATGGAAGGAATCAGAGATGTCAGCTTGGTGCTCTGGAACTAATACAATATGCAACCTAGAAGAGACCCGGCTTCCTACAATCTTCTCCAAAATTAACTAATGCAAGCCCAAATCCTGTAACAAACCCTCCTCACTCCATCTTATTGAGATATCTTGCTGTTTCTCCTGTTGTGAGGTCTCTGTTGTGGCAACAAGTTAATAAACCCAACTTTGCTTGTCTGTAGGAGTATTCCTGGTGGTCTTCGTTGGCAGGCTTCAACAGTGCAGTGTGAGAATATGATATAATAGTAAACAGAGATGGGACTTCTAAACTGGAACAAAGAAAGCTTCTTGTTCAAGCTTCACCTTTCTCACCTATTGAACATTTGCCCATTTGGGCAAATTACTTAGTCTCCATCAATTTCCTCATGATATTGATCTCCCAAGAAAGTTGTCAGAATTAAATAAAATTCTAGGGATGTATTTTTTTGACTCACTATGTAAACACAAGGCATAATTATTAATGGCATAAGAAGTATTCAGCAGGGATATTTCTAGGGAAGAGCTCTATAATTTGGAAAGTGATGTGTAATTTGTTTTAGAGTGGAGGAATGGATTTGGCGTCAGACCCTCCTTACTTATATGTTAGTGTTTTACTTCGCAAATGAATGATACAGCCTGAAACAAATTGTTTAACTTTTGAATTTTGGTTTCTTCAATAATAGGTGGATAATAAAATCTACCTCTAAAAATTATTATGCAAATAGTGAGATTGTCTATTATTGTATCTGTCGCATTGTTGCTGCAAGAGAAGGCAAGTTGTTGTTGTAACTTGTTAATCCCTTCTTGACCCTCTTTAAGGAATATATGGTTTTTAGGTGCAAGATGTCAGAGTTACCCTACAGATTTCACCCTCCTTCTTCCCCAGAAGCCATTAAATTATAGTAAGGGAGTGAAGGAGTGGAAGCCAACAATAACAGAGAATTGTAAGGATGATGTCAATTGAAGAAAGGTTAACTACATTTCTGGAAGTTGCAAAGGAGATGAAGGAAAATCACAAAGAAAGAGGAGCCATAGCAGAAATTGTGACAAGAGGGAGCTAAAGGAAGGAGTGAGCCTTCAAACTCCCATAGAGAACTGAGACTCACAACACTAAGAATCAATGCCAGGATTAAGGCTGAAGCAGAAGAAAGGTGGTATGAAATCTAGTTGAAGAACAGGGGGTACTGAGGTCACTGGTGTAGTCACTTGGTCAGCACAAAGGACCTTTACACTCTGGCATTTGAAGACCTCCCTCCTACCAAAAGGTCAGCCTCTCTCTTAGCGTAAGCAAATTCTGCCCCTCAATGAATTCTGTTCCCACACACAGAGCTCCAGCGCAGCTTCTGAGTGTGCCATTCTTAAATCAGAAAGGACAATTAAGGATCATAGCAATGATTGTCATACCATATGATATGCAGCAATGACAGCACGGCAGTGAGCTCCCTTAGCACCCATATCTTACTTTTTTTTTTTTTTTGAGATGGAGTCTCACTCTGTTGCCAGGCTGGAGTGCAATGGCGCGATCTCGGCTCACTGCAAACTCCGCCTTCCAGATTCAAGCAATTCTGCCTCAGTCTTCCGAGTAGCCTCCCGAGTAGGCGGACAGGTGCCCACCACCATGTCCGGCTAATTTTTGTATTTTTAGTAGAGACAAGGTTTCACCATGTTAGCCAGGATGGTCTCAATCTCTTGACCTAGTAATCCAACGCCCTCAGCCTCCCAAAGTGCTGGGATTACAGGCGTGAGCCACCGTGCCCAGCCCTTACTTTTTTTTTTTTTTTGAGACACAGTCTCACTCTGTCGCCCAGGCTGTAGTGCAGTGGCATGATCTCGGCTCGCTGCAAGCTCCGCCTCCCGGGTTCACGCCATTCTCCTGCCTCAGCCTCCCGAGTAGCTGGGACTACAGGTGCCCGCCACCACACCCGGCTCATTTTTTGTATTTTTAGTAGAGACAGGGTTTCACCGTGTTAGCCAGAATGGTCTCGATCTCCTGACCGCGTGATCCACCCGCCTCGGCCTCTGAAAGTGCTGGGATTACAGACATGAGCCACCGCGCCCAGCCGCCCGGCCCTTACTTTCTAAATACCAGTCTGCACTTAAAAAATTCAGAGCTCCGGGGAGAAATCCCTGATTCTATTATAAGAGCAGAAAAGTTCAAGATGAGCCAGACAGGAATATCTTGTTGAGCCAGAAAGAAAGAAAATGATCAAATAGTGATGGGGGACACTTCCAAAGGACATAGAAGCCAGCATGAAGGTATTCCCACTGTCCAAATCTGAGGCACTTTGAAGATCAAAATAAATATTAGTGGATTATTGAGTAAAATAAGAATCCATGAACCCATACTGATATAAGCATTGGCACATATAAGTAAGCAAACAAAAAATTAATAAATGGGGAAAAGAGAAACTTCTTTCTTACAGTAGAAGGCCTACTAATAAATGTAAAGGGATTTATTAATGTAAAATTAGAAATTTGTGGATGAATCATAAAACTGACAAGTAAAAACTTGATAAGAAATAAGATATTTACATAGTACCAAAGTATCAACTCACAAATTCATTATTAATTACAAAGGGCAAAGAGCAACTTTACAGTAAAGAAACCTGAAAGACGCAACTTTCCCCAAGTGATCAAAGTTAATATCAACCAAACTACATGAGGCAACTAATGTGACTCCTGATATGATGTGCTGAGAAGGATAAAGCATCACGTCTATGACATTTCCACCAAAAGTGCATGATATAAATCTAATCGTGAGGAAAGTCAAACCCAAATCAAGATACATTCTGTGAAATGACTGCCTGCATTCTTCATATTGGTGGAGGTCAAGAAAGGCAGAGAAAAGGTGAGGTACTGGTCCACATTAAAGAAGACTAAAGAGACATACATAATACTGGATTTGATCCCGAAGTAGGGGAAAAACAAGTACAAAGGACATTAGTGAGACAAGTGATTACATTTGAGTATGCACTTTGGGTTAGAGAATAGTATTATATTAATATTAAATATTTAATTTGTATAGTTATATTGTCTTTGTTCTTAAGATAAATAGTATGATATCTGCCACCTATTCTGAGTGGCTATCCAGATAGATAGACAGAGAGAGAGTTAGATACATAGCTAGATAGATAGATAGATGATAGATAGATACATACATAGATACATACATAGGTAGATGATAGAGATACACACTATACATATACATGATATAGCATATATACTATATGTGATAATACGTTCAATGGAAGAAAAATGTAAATCTGAGAATGCAGGACTTTTTTGCACTATTACAGCAAATTTTTCATGTTTGAAATTTTTAAAAATAAAAATTAATTAACAAAATACAAAACAATTATGGCCTTAAAATAGAAAATAAATGTTAGTCATAAAGATAGAATCTAAAGTCTTATGGTTGGTAGAGATCTCAAATCACCTATCCAGTACTCAACACCCTTGGATTCTCTCCACCAACAGGTCATCCTACCTATGCATTGGAGCCTTGCTGGTGATAACCTATTTCATCTTTAAATAGCCCTATTCTTTCTCACATTTGCGCAGCCATATCTATCTTGATATGTAACTCTTACTCCCTCTCATGGTCATGTTTACGTACCGAAGCTTCCCTTCTATGCAAGCCTGTAACACTTTGTGTGTATACATGGTTCTTATCACAGACTGTCTCCAATTTTAGGTCCTGGGAAGCAAATGAGTAAGGAATATCTATCTGTCTTTGGATAGTCATTTACAGCATATTGATTGACATAAAATAGGAGACTATGAAAAGCCCTTTAAATATTGAATAAAGTGTATTTAATTCTTAAGGGCATAGATTGTGTTTCAGTTATCTCTAAGATTTGTGTCCCCAAATCTTAAGACAATGCTGTGCCATACTATGTGATGAGTACCTCTTGAATGAATAAATCTCGAAGATAGTCAGCTTCTCATATCAAAAACACCTCTGCTTAGTTGTTTTTACAACTGTAAATATCTTAACACAGTGGCCACAGCCCAATAATACTTGATGCATGCCTGAATGAACTTTACATTGGACAATACAATATTTTGCACCCATAAAGCAGAGATTTAACAAGTAAAGTCAATGAACAATTAATCGAGCACCTTCTCTCAGGCAGAGGTGCAATAAATACATGATATGTGAATGAATGAGTTTTAACTCAAACATAAAGTATTTTGCTTCAATAAAGCAGAGATTTTTCAGTAAGCAAGAGAGGGAGCATTTTCTAAGTGTAGACCACATACCATTTCAAGTGCTTTTGATGGCAACTATTATTTCAAAGAATAAACACTTCATTTTAGTACTAGTTATATGTATAATCAGAGGTGAAGAAAGTGGAGAAAATAAAACCCATCTATCAAAAAGGATAAAAATAATATGTGATTTTAGTAGTTGGCTTCCCTTTATTGATCAAATCTTAGGAACTCTTAAAGATAGAGTTTCATAACTAAGTCTATTTAGTTCCAATTCTTCCAACAACCTGAGGGGATCAAATCTCCCCAGAGCTGAGTTCTATAAACAGTAGGAAAGGAGAAATGAACCAAAATGGAATCATGCCACTAAGGAAAAGAGAAAAGAAAACATGTTTTAGCATTGAACAGCTAAGAAATATTCCTGTTTTATAATCAGCTTTGAGAAATGCCAACAATTGCAGTATATCTGGGTTAAATATGGTACATTTCCGGAGAGTTTTTTAAATTGAAATATCAATATAAAAATAAAAAATGGTTAGGCATCACCCTATCCTGGCTATATAGTCTGAAATCAGAATAAAATTTGGTTAAAGTCAACCATTACAGGTTTAAACTGACTGATGAATTCAAGAGCATAAAGGCAAAGTAAAATAAATAACCAGGACAAAATTATTTATGCTGAAGGAAATAGATTTATTAAGAGACTGACAGAAAATCCCCTTCCTACCCACATCCAATTTGTAATACATTAATGTTGATGTAGAAGCTAATAATACATAAGCAGAGCAACCATGGGAGGCAAACTACTTTTTCACTGTTAAAATTCAAGTATGACAAAAAAAAAATGCATCTTGCTTCCTTTGTCTGTAGATGAGTATCAGTTCAGCACCTGAGTCCTGGGTGACTTGTCCAACGGCATCAAAGACAAAGACCACAGCAAGAAGTCAGCAAGAAGATGGAAGATGTATCACCCAAGCACAGGGGAAGGTAGGAAGACAGTCATTGCTCTTCAGGTTGTTCTGTGCAGAGAATTAATTGAGAGTCCTGTAATCACTGGAGCCATTGGTCCATCAGTAGGTGCTGTAGCCAAAGCCAGAGCCAGAGCCCCATGGCCTATAGAAGCTACCACCATAGCAGCCGCCCAGGTTGTTGATGTTACTACCACCAAAGCTGTAGCCCAGGGAGCTGTAGCCATTGCATCCACAGCCATAGTTCAGGGGAGAGCCCAGAGGCACAACACAGTTCAAGGGGGTGGCTCTGAAGGTCCCGTGGAAGTTGGTCCCATAGCTAGGGTACCCTGGGAAGTAGCTTCCACAGCAGAAGTAACGAGTCATGGTGGCAGCAACCGAGAAGGATTTAGATGGATTGCGAAGGGTAAGTTACCCAAATGTTAATGAAGGTCTCTTCCCGCACAGGGCTTTTTATATCTCAAGCTGATGGGCACAACACATCTGTCTAAACATCTTCCCACTAATTTGCATAGGTAATCTCATTCTTTTCTAATAAAATGCTTATAAGGAATGCACAGACTCACTGCCCACATTTTTGTTGGCTTCTCTCTGTACTATTTTAAAGCCAGTGACCACACTTGACACGCAATCGAATTCTTTTCATCAGAGTCCCATAGTTTAACTACTGTTCTTGATTGCTTCATGTGAGACTCTTTAAATCTTCTGATTATAAACTCTTCCCAACTGACATAGCTAGACTAAAAAAGCTTTGGCAAGAATGCAAACACTTCAAGCCAAGACAAAGCCATATATTGAGGTCTTTTGAACATTACTTTGAAACATCAAACTGAAATTCTATAACCTCTTGAAATTCACCCATGTGCCATTTTAAAACAATTGTATACCAACTAGTTAATGGGTACAGAGTTTCCTTTTGGAGTGAAGAAAATCATTTGGAACTAGACAATGTTGCAAAACATTTGGAATGTACTAAATATCACTGAATTGTTACCTTTAAAATGCCTTGGTTTATGTTATACAAATTCTAACTCAAAAATTTTTTATTTTAGAAAGCACTGCTACGCAACTCTATCCAACCAAGTGTTTTTACAGAGGCTGCAATGGTGCCAAATAATAAGTTGGCTGTGAATAACCTGTAAGTCATTTTCATCTATTTCATTTATGAGCATTCTGTTTGTTAATACACATTTTATTTTTCATGGAGAACATACCATATTTGCTTGTAAATCATCCTGAACATTGCCAAACTGTCTTTTTGGAGTTGCCACACTGGCGCTGAGTGGGATGATGCTCAATTTCAGAGTCATGTCATACCACACTTGCTTCTTACTGACTCCTATAAAACAAGCCTGAATGCCATGATCCATTATGAAATACCAGTTATATTTAAGGATGCAACACTTCCTTCTGCTCTTATTTTGCCTTACATAACCAATTCTCATGAAGAACGTAAACCAGGAAGGATCTGAGCTCAGCAAAGCTAAGTCTATTCCAATTCAAAGGTTTAAGACATCATCTTTTTATATGTGAATCAAAGTCAGAATTCTCTGAAAGTAGAAGAAAAAACTTCCTGAATACCAATTCCTTTTTTTATTTCCATCTTAACAGACAATCATAGAGTCCAATATGCAAAACTAATCATTCCTCTCAGACATCCCTCTCTCTTTAAAATTCTATCTCTCTCAGTTTCTCTGACAGAGAGCTGCCTAAAGAATGTTCTATAAGTGGATATGATTTCTTTTATTCTACAAATTAATTAAATGTCATAAGAGTATATAGAGAAAGTTAAAGAAAAATAAGTTATAATTTCAAATTCAGTTTAACAAAAAGAATGAATTAAAATGGTAAGAGGTTGTGTCCTCAGGGTTTAAATTATATAAACTCTGTATCAGATAATCCAGAAAACTCAAAAATACGTTTGTGATTAGGAGAGGGCAGGGGTGACTAAGAATTAAGCGTGACTTGAAAAATTTCACTACTGATTCTATCACACAATGACATTGGAACCTGTAATTTGTACATGTTGCCACCAGGTGGCAGTGGTATTTCAGTTACTCCGTATAAACCACAGGACCGGATTTGGGGTTCTCAAATGTAAGCAGGTAGAAGAATCTTCTAAAGAATTTGCTTGAAATTCAGAATTCCAGGAGCTCTCCTCTCCCACCACCACCTGAGATTCTGGAAATCTCTATTTGTAATGGGTATCTCAGGTAATTCTGATGAATAAATCATCCTGATAAATTCCAGGGCCGGTTTGTCATGAGAATTCAAAGAAGCTTTTGCTGGGCTGTGTGAAATTGCCCAGAGATGCTTATCTCTCATTGGCAGGAGTGTTTGGTTTCAGTCGCTGGTGACTTATTTCCCTTA
This sequence comes from Pongo abelii, assembly GCF_028885655.2. Taxonomy (NCBI): domain Eukaryota; kingdom Metazoa; phylum Chordata; class Mammalia; order Primates; family Hominidae; genus Pongo; species Pongo abelii. The sequence continues at coordinate 41,107,099 of NC_072007.2, forward strand.
ACTCTGGATGATAGAGGTAATTAAAGAAAAAGCTTTAGTTTGTCCTCTTCCATTTCTTGATGCTCTCTGCTTCTTGTCTCAGGACACACCTGATTAGAAAGGGAAGGTAACAGCAATGCATTCAAGTGTCTCCTCAGAGGTAAAACCCACCTGTGTGAGTGCTCGTTTGGTTACCCATAATCAAAAGAAAAACTTATATTTTCTCCTTAGCTTGTTTTTACTTTCCTATCTCTTACTAGACATTCCCAGAGAAAATTATCAGCCAAGTACTTGATTGCTATTCAATGATTTTTATTTTAAAGATTGATAATAACAAAAAATATTCATTGAGGACTTACTCTGTGCTAGACTCTGTTCTAAAGAATTTGCACATACTACTTAATTATATATTTTACTTCTATATACAGTAAGAAGGCTTACTATGCACTATTCCAAGCATTTGACAAGTGTTAATTCATTTAATTTTTATAATGATCTTATGATGTGGGCATTATGATTCTTTAAAAGAAAACCGAGTCCAGAGGGTTTAAGAGAATTACTGAAGGTCACATGGGTAATAGTCAGCAGAATCAAGCTCCAAACCCATGCCATCTACCTCCAAGCCATGCTCTTAACTACTTTACTATCCTGCTTTTGATATGTCATTAAGGCTTTAAGGGGCTATAGCTTCTACATGCCTCAGATCTATAATTCATTGCATTTTTTTTTTGAAGAACATATCGGTCTAGCTTTTGCTGCTAAAAACTAGAAAACAAAAAAACAAAGGCTAGTTTTTGCTGCTATAACAGACAGACATCCAAAATTTCCATGTTCAGAAATGTATTGCCTGCTCACACTACGAAATCTTCTCACGTTGGTGAGTGTCTTGGATACACATCATTCTCATTCGAAAGACTCAAGCTGACAGTGCTTTGATTATCTGAAATATGACAAACAGGGGAAAATGAATGGGGCAAGCCATGGTAGCTTTTAAAGGCTCTCCTCAAGCGTTATACACCATTTCCACACTCTCCTCATTTCCTAAAGTAAGTTCCACAGCCACACCTAATTTCACAGGTCATGAAGAGCAATGCTACTATGTGCCTGGAGGGAGAAAGCCTACAATGTCACCGAACAACATTAATGACTTCCACTGAATTTCTATTCTTTACATGGGCTAAAATAATTTTAACAGATTTTAACACATATTTCAAAAGATTAGATGAGAGCAGGCATAAAAAGTTTTTTAGGACTTTACATATCATAATGTAAAATGGTTCTGGTAATTCTAACCCTGAACAATTTTAAATAGAGAGGTTTCATAGGTTGTTCGTGCAATTCATGTATTATTAGTCGGCCTTTGGTTGTAGATTAGCATATAGCTTTAATTCCTTTTCTTTGTTTTCTTTCTCCATTTCCCCCAATCACTATGTACTCTAATTGAGGGAAAAGTCGCCATAAATATTAGTTTTACAAAGAAAATCCCTCAATGCCAATTGATTTGGCAGGAGGAGAGATTAGTTCTAACACCAGATTTTATTTGACTTATTTGAATGCATATATTTTCCTTAAAGAAAAGAGAAAATGAATTGACACATAGTATTTACAAGGAAAAAAATAAGCAATAAGGAGCCTACATGACATATTCACTTGGAAATTTGAGAACCTTTATCAGGCAAGGATCAGACCCCACTCATAGCCTCCCAGCCTCTCCCGCCTCTTATGCAGCTGCGCCTATAGGAATCATCTTGGTGTAGGTTCCAACTCACCTCAAGCTGGTACAAAATAATGGAGCTTTACCTCAGTCCCTCACCAGACATCTGTCATCCCCCACCTGGGGACCTCACCTTTAACAGCTGGGAAAGAGATGGGGGAGCCTATCTAGGGCCCATGCTTGCAAAACCTGGAAGTGTAGGGCAGTCAATGCCCTGTGGAGCAAACCTTCGACCAAAAGGAAATGGAAGTGTGGATATATTCTCCCCTTTTCTCCATGGACAGACCTGCCTGAGACAGTCCTAAGAGGGTTAGACAGCTTCTTGGGGAATAGTGTCATGGAATCCAGCACATAATTGCTTAGCTATGGTCAACTGGATGAGGCATCTTCATTTGAGCACACCACCTTCCCTGCTTCACTTCCCTTACCCTTCACTCCTGCTCCTGAAGAAAGCAATAGTACATGAGCCCTTCACCTGAAATTCTGCTTTCTAGAAAACTCAGAACAAAATACCATATCAAACCATCTTTGGAATAACACCTTTACTGAGATGTAATTCACATATGATAAAATTCACCCAAAAATTTACAAAAAGTATACAGCGGGTTTTAGTGTATTTATAGAGTCCATCACCACTAACCAATTTCAGAACATTTTCTTTACCCTAAAAAGAAACTCCATAACCACTAAAAGTCACTCCCAATTAACAACTACTAAACTAAGGTCTCATTCATAAGACTTAAGCTGACAGTGCTTCCATTATCTGAAATATTACAAACAAGGCAAGATGAATGGGGCAAGTGACAGTAGTGTTTGTTTGTTGTTTGTTTGTTTGTTTTGAGACGGAGTCTCACTCTGTCGCCCAGGCTGGAGTGCAGTGGCGCAATCTCGCCTCACTGCAACCTCTGCCTCCTGGGTTCAAGTGGTTCTCCTGCCTCAGCCTCCCGAGTAGCTGGGATTTACAGGCGCCTGCCACCACACCTGGCTAATTTTTTGTATTTTTAGTAGATATGGGGTTTCATCATGTTGGCCAGGCTGGTCGCAAACTCCTGACCTCAGGTGATCCACCCGCCTCTGCCTCCCAAAGTGCTGGGATTACAGGCGTGAGCCACCGTGCCCGGCCGATGGTAGCTTTTAAAGACTCTTCCCAAATATTTTACACCACTTGGACACAAAACTAAGTTCTGTCTCTGTGGGTTTTCCTATTCTGGACACTTCACATAAATTGAATCACACAGTATGTGGCCTTTTGTATATGATTTCTTTCTCTTAGCCCAATATTTTCAATATTCATCCATGTAGTCACACATATCAGTATTCTTTATTGTCAAATAGCATTCCATTGTATGAATATACCACACTTCGCTTATCTATTCATCAGTTAACAGGCTTTTACATTGTTTCCAATTTTGGCTGTTATAAATATACTGCTATGAATATTCATGTACAAATAATTTTTAACATGTCAAAACTTAAGCTCTTAATTTTCTCCTAGACATTCACTTCTTCTCCAGCCTTTCTCATCTCAGTAAATAACACTACCACCAAACTGCTTAGAATAAAAACTAAATTTCTTTCTTCATGATAATTCCTTCAACCCCTCTGTCCTCAGGTCCAGTCAGCTTTGCCTCCAAAATATAGCTCAAATCCATCACACTTCTTCACTCTCTCTGCTGTCACCTCATCACACCATCATCTCTGCCCTGAGCCACTGCCAGAGCCTCCTCACCGGCTTCCCTCCTCCCACTCTTCTTCCACTCTACAGGGTTATTCCTAAATACCAGCAACTGTGGCCTTTAAAAAATAAAGTGTGTTTTCTCCTAGTTCAAAAGCCTCCAGTAACTTTCTAATGTTCTTAAGAAAACAAAAATTCAAACCTCTGACCATGATCTTGCTCCTGTGTAATTGTCAAACTTCACCACATCCTATTCTTCCTCCCTTCCTATAAAACAGTGAAGAAGATCTCCTTCCACACTGCCTGTCTTCCGCACTGGAACTCCCTGAAGGTAGGCACCTCTTCTGTCTTGTTCACCATTGTATCTCCAGCATCTTGTGTAGTATCTGACTACTACATAATTGGGACTCAATAAATATCTATTAATCTGTTGAATATATGAATGAATGAATGAATGAACGAATGAATGAATGAAATGAATGAATGAATGAAATGAATGAATGAATGAATGAATGAATGAAATTAATGGATCTTGTGAAGATGATACCAGTAAGGAGAAATATGACAGAATTCCAAATACCCTCCTGATGGCAAGATGGAGATCTGATATCTCCTTGCCCCCAACCAGTCCAGCTCTGTGTTGACATCCTCCCTGGCCTCCCTGACTGTGTAACACTAGTTATTGGACTCTATGTAGACCAACGATAAACCCATAGTGGGCATTGACTCTCCTGGATTCAGGAGGTAGGGTTGTCTTTGGCTTTCTAGAAATGTGTGTTTTGATGGGACAGATAAAAGACAGAACTCATGGCTGGGTGCAGTGGCTCACGCCTGTAATCCTAGCACTTCGGGAGGCCGAGGTGGGTGGATTGTGGCCAGGAGTTCGAGATCAGCCACATGAGTTCGAAACCCCATGCCTATTAAAAATACAAAAATTATTGTTAAGGTGTGCCATGAAAGACAGGTGTGATTTCAACAGGTGGAGGAGAAAAAGGATATTTATAAAGAAGGAACACCAAAGGCAAAGACAGAGCAGAAGTGTCTGGGTTCATTTGGGGATTGGTGAGCTAACCTATATAAATTGAGGACAGAGCATGTGTAAGAAAGTTAAGGAGAACTTTCTGGCAAATGAGTGCCAGAGTTAAGGAAAGGATGGACAGATGTGCAGTACATGTGCAGGACATAGATAAAGAGCAGCTACTGAAATACTTAATTGAGGAGATGATGCGATGAGAACTAGCTCAATGTGAATAATGGATTCTAAAGGAAAGCTATGAAGAAAGGGCCATCTCTTAATATTCCATTCTAATCATCAATTCAAGAAATAATTGAGAATCTGAGTTAAGTTGGGAGCAATAAAAATGGGAAAAAAAGAAGACAGATTTGAGTGAAATTGGGGAAGAAGAATGTACAGAACTTGTTTAGCAATGAAAGGGGTGGCAGCTATGAAGAAAAAACATAAATCCAAAGAATCACTCCCAATACCTGGATGAAAGGTGCTTCTAGTAATGACAATAGAGGAGTTAAGAGAAGGATTTTAATGGTGAGGGCTCTCTTATGCCAATAGGTTGTAATTAAACATTTGGAAATACAGAAAAACAGCTTAGAAGAAAATAAGCTAAATATCATAATCAGAGCTTCATCTTCCTAGAGGTGATACTTCAAGGAATGTTAGACAGATAGAGAAGACCCACCAGAAAAAACAAAAGGCTGAGAACAGAACATTGGGGATGCCTAGTTTTAGAGGGATGAGAAGCAAGAGAAGTCAGAGGACTCAGAGTCAGAGAGTCAAGGTGTTGGAGCTCATGGAAGCCACAGGGCATGGGGATTTTCAAGGCAGAATAGTCAACACTGCCTAATGCCACAATAGAGCTGGGGAGGAGGGGGATCAAGAATACTTCGCTGAATTTGGCAAGAAATTTTTATTGATTATCTTTGAGGGAGAAAAAGGAATAAGGGAAAATCTGTATTGCAAGTGATTAAGAATTGCAGCACCAACAAAAAAGTAATAAATGTAGACTCCACAGATGCTTAAGAGAAGAAAGAAAAACTATGAGAAAATATAGCTCAAAGAGCATACAAATCAAGGTGGAGTTTCTGTTATTTGGGTCTTTTTTTTTTTTTTTTTTTTTTTGACGGAGTCTTGATCAGTCGCCCAGGCTGGAGTGCAGTGGTGCGATCTCGGCTCACTGCAAGATCCGCCTCCCGGGTTCACGCCATTCTCCTCTTCAGCCTCCCGAGTAGCTGGGACTACAGGAGCCCGTCACCATGCCTGGCTAATTTTTTTGTATTTTTAGGAGAGATGGGGTTTCACCATGCTAGCCAGGATGGTCTCGATTTCCTGACCTCATGATCCACCCGCCTCGGCCTCCCAAAGTGCTGGGATTACAGGCGTGAGCCACCTCGCCCGGCCTATTTGAGTATTTTAATACTAAAAGAAATTCTGAATGTTGGAGCTGGAGTAAATACCAATCTAAACTCCTTCTTCATTTTATACATGAGGAAAGTGAGATTCGGAAAAGAAAGTGAGCTGTCCAATACTGCATCATCAGTGTTGATTTGAGCCTAAAATCAAAATGTGAAGTTCTTGTCCATTACAGGTTTGAATCCAACCAACTACTCAACAACAACAACAAAATGTATTCCTTGTCTGCACCTGATATCCTATGGTTGGCAGACTCAAAGGCAACCCCCATGATCCCTGCAACATGGTGTCCACACCTTTGAGAAATGCCCTCTTGTGAACCTGTGTGGAGCCAGTGACTTGCTTCTAATGAACAGAATATGGTAAAGATGGCAAGATGTCACCTCTGTGATGACATTATGTAGACTGTAGTGTCTGTCTTGTCAAAAGACTCTCTCTCTTGCTCATTTTGATAAAGTAGCCATGCTGCCAAGATCCCAAGACCGGGAACTGGAGGAAGCAGCCAGCCAACACCAATTAAAAAACAAAACAAAACAAAAGCAAAAAAACCTGAGATTCTCAGTCCAACAGGCTATTCCACCAACAACAATATAAATATGGAAGTGAATCTTTCCCCACTCAAGCCTTGAAGTGAGACTGCAACCCCAATAGACACTCTGTTTGCAGCTTTCAAAGAAAACTATGAAGCAGAGAACCCAGAGAAGCTGTGCCCAGAATCTTGACCCCTAAAAAACCTGAAATAATAAGTGGATGCTGTTTTCAACTACTAAGTTTGTGGTAATATTGTTACATAACAATAGAAAAGTAATACAACGTGCATGTGTGCATACAATGCAGACCCAACCTGCCACTGATACAATTGGCTCCAAACTTTATTGCAAATCCATTCACATTTCTTTATCTCCATGGTCAGCAGCCACCAAAGGAAGTAGCTCTTGGCTCCCTACACTTTTTGCTTCAACCTTGAGGTGAATTTCTTATCTGCACACTGCCAGGCACAAGAAAGAAGGGGCACAAGCCAGCTCACCCAGCCCCTCCTGAGAAGCTGTCCTCACCATTGCACCAGGATATCAAAGTCTCCTGCACCTGCCCCAGCAGATCTGTGCATGCCCAATCCTGTGTGCTTTCTGTCCTTACGGAATTTCATATTTCTGCTGCCTTCTGATGGCAATCTTTTCTTCCAGGATTGTTACAATTTATTCTTTTTAAAGAAATTATCTTTTCTATCATTTCTAGGTCTGTGGCGAGAGAGTAGAAGGCACACTCCTGTGTTTGGTCTGTCATTTTGATACAATAGTCTTTCCAGGGTAATTGTCATGATTTCATGCTGTCTCAAAAAAAAATAAAATCCATTTGCAGACTTTTTTACTGTAACAAAAGTCTAACAGAGATTTTTTACAATGGTTCTTGTAAGTACTATGCACCCACTACAAATTATATGTATAAGGAATGTTTAATGCCGTTGCCAAATGCTCATACTGTAGTGATAAGTTATAAGACAGTATAAAAAGCATATTGAAGTTTCATCCTCCTTGAGGTGAAATGTTAAGCCACGTGAATGAATGATGTACACAAGAAAACAGAAGAGGGCTGAGAACAGACCTCAGGAAATCTCCAGGAGACTGAGAAAGACAAATAATTAGAGAGAGAGAAAGCTGTAGACAGAGAGAGAAAGGCACTAAACAAGACCGCGGAAGTCCTGGAAGGCTTCCTAGAGTAGGACTTCCTAGAGTGAGCTGATTCCGAAAGGTAAGTAGGAAGGATCCAATAGAAGTGATCAGAGGAATAATGGACCCAGGAATGAAGGGAGTAAAAGGAAGAAAATGAGAAAAGCATTTAGACTTGGAGACACTGATGTCACACAGCCCGGCACACAGCAGACCTCAATAAGTATTTTTAATACATTAATAAACTGGTGCTAATTGACTAATTAACAAAATCAAAAAAGTGGTTCAAATAAAATCAACATTGTAGCATTTTTATAGCAGCCAAACCTGCAATGCGAACCCTGAACTCTTTGAGGAGCCTGGTCCTGCAGTCTAAGCTGGACTCTCTGTTGCCCTCTTGTAGACAGACACCATCACAGCAGCGCTCGGAGCAGCCCGGGTTCTGGGCAGCCTGCAGTCAACGAGTCACATGTATGAGTCTTCTAACTTTGAAGCTACCCGTGCTCTCCATCTCAATATCTTCACAGGGCGAATACAGACTGAGGCCAACAGAAAGGTACCAGGAAGTGGTAGCTCTCAAAAAGCAATTGATAAGACATTATTAAATACCTTTAACTCAGCTATATTTCTGAGGCCCTATCCACCTGTCAGAGTAAAGGTTGTCCAGAATAATTATCCTGATGATGCTTTTTGCTACACCTTCTATCTAAATTGCTCCGTTCCTTGGTTTTATCACTGAGAAACATGGCATGAGCTTTAGGCAGGAACTGAGAGATGTCTCTTGGTTCAGTCTAGTCCAAGAATATGTTTTCCCAATTTTCCAAAAACTGGGGGAAAAAAACTGATTTTTTTAAATTCTTTAAAACACAAAAACAAAAACAAAAAAATGGAGTTTTGCTCTTCTCGCCCAGGCTGGAAAACAGTGGCACTATCTCGGCTCACTGCAACCTCCGCCTCCAGGGTTGAAGCGATTCTCCTGCTTCAGCCTCCTGAGTAGCTGGGATTACAGGCAACCACCACCATGCCCGGCTAATTTTTTGTATTTTTAGTAGAGACAGGGTTTCGCCATGTTGACCAGGCTGGTCTCGAACTCCTGACCTCAGGTGTTACACCCGTCTTGGCCTCCCAAAGTGCTGGGATTACAGGGGTGAGCCACTGCGCCCGGCCAAAAAACAAACAAACAAAAAAAACAAAAAAAATTCTTTTTTAAAACCCAGGTTATCGGAACTCATAAACGTGATAAAACAGCAGGCCCTGGATCACCCTACAGTGATTGGTCTTGCAATTCTATGCATTCTTTCATATATGAACCCATAGAATGCTCTTGTCTGTGCACAACAGCTATAGAGAAAAATCAGAACTTTTTCTACACTCGGCTAGATGCTCTCTGTAAAATTAAAGTTTGAGAGTCAGAAAAATTTGAAGCAAGCTTCAAAACTACCAGTGAACAAATAAAGAATTAACTACAGAATAATCAAAAGATATTTTTTAAGTTCTAGTTTTATAATTCAAGAAAAAAATCATTAAATGTATTTAATCATGCAGTCAAAACTGTATATTCTGAATTTTAAAAACTAAATCAAAAGAAAAAGGCAATCTGAAAACAGAAAACAATGTGAAACAAATGAATCTAACTAAATGTCAAGTCAGTAGCACAACTCAGAATTATTTCAAGTGACTCTGAATCACAGAATGTTGGTTGTGCACACCTAGAGGTAAAATACCCTCAGATGAAAAGAAATATTAAAAAGCCTTCAACTGCATTCGGTAATCTTATTGTTCACAATGACATGTTTTATTATTTTGAACTGTCACAGGTAATTATAAGATAATGTAAATGAAAAACTAAGATTTTCAGCTTAAGAGAAAAAAAGAAGTTTAAAAATCAAAGAAGTAAACGTGAATTTGAAATATCAGAAAAGATTCACTATTTATGTTTCTCTTTCAAAAAAATACAGATCCCCTGGCTCTGTTTATTAAAACTGTCTGTAATGACAACTCAGTAGCAATGTGGACTCAGCATCAAGACTATGCGCTCTTAATGTCAATTTGTATCAATAGGAAAGAGCTCCTTAGGAAAATTACTACTTCCAGGTCTGGAGGAAGAAATGCATAAAATGAGTTTGAACCACCTGTGCCTGAAGGCACATGAGCTGTCAAAGACACCTGAAGTCACAGCAAAAGGACAGAAGGCAACCTGAGAGTATTCCTACTGGCCAAAGTTGGCATAATATAAGCACAAAAATAAAAATTACTATAATGGGTTGAGAAAAAGATTTTTTTTAATTCCATGAATTGTTAATGATATACAAATAAATGAACTGGTAACATTTGGAGGTTTTATAATAAAATTTAATAAAAATAATACTACTACCTATCATTGTATTTATTTCAAGAGCCGTTGACTTCTGAGAGTCCCATCTCTTCTCTTTTTTTTCCTTAAGCATTGACACCTCACACAAATATTTACTAGCTCTTATCATCCATAAAATAATATTGCATTGGTGCAAAAGTTATTGCAGCTTTTGTCATTGAAAGTAATGGCAAAAACCACAATAACTTTTGCATCAATCTTAACAGATGAAAATTACATAATTCCACATTTTTATGCTGTACACAGGGTTTGAGTCTGAATGAAATAAGTACTTGCATCATGTCTCAAACTAAATATGTAACTTCTATGAAAACATTTAGACCATGACAAATATTAATGAAGAGCATGTGTTAAGCAAAATTAAATAGAAGTCAGGCGTGGTGGCTCATGCCTAAGATCCCAACACTTTGGGAGGCTGAAGCAGGAAGATTGCTTGAGGCCAGCGGCTCGAGGTTACAGTGAGCTATGATCGCACCACTGCACTCCAGCCTGGGCAACAGAAAAAGACTGTGTCTCTAAAATGAATAAATAAGTAGAAAGATGTACACTTATGTTTATATAACTAAGGAGAAGAAAATGGCAAACTCTTTCGGAAGGAAATTTAGGATATTAGACACCAAAAGGAGAACTTTGTAATTTATTAATGATTTTTAAATAGACAAAATGGCAGTTCTATGCCAAAAGACAGGGCAGTTAAACCAGGGCGTCAAAGAACAGTGGCCCATTCTGTGGGCTGTCTCATATGGAGTATGAGAAATACAAATCAGTGGTTTACAATTAAATGGAAGGTTATATTTCCTCAAAATATATTCATTACCAACAGTGAATCAATGAACCATAGAAGTTTTTAGAAAGCTTAACAGAGTTTATTTTACAATAGCTTTATTTCAAAGATATGAATAGAAGTTAATCTAAAAAACAGTTCCCCAGCTGGGCTGGGCGCGGTGGCTCACGCCTGCAATCCCAGCACTTTGGGAAGCCGAGCCAGGTGGATCACGAGGTCAAGAGTTCGAGACCAGCCTGGCCAAAATGGTGAAACCCTGTCTCTACTAAAAATACAAAAATTAGCTGGGTGTGGTGGCACATGCCTGTAGTCCCAGCTGCTCGAGAGGCTGAGGCAGGAGAATCGCTCGAACCTGGAAGGTGGAGGTTGCAGTGAGCCGAGACCATACCACTGCACTCCAGCCTGCGCGACAGAGTGAGACTGTCTCAAAAAAAAAAAAAAAAAGTTCCCCAGCTTTGTCATAGCCCCTGAATCATTCAAACCTGTCTTGCACATTAAAATCTTCACTACTCTCAGTGAAAAGTTTAACAGGAACTCAAGCATAATAGAGTGACACGGTATGTTACATCTTTTTAATAAAGGAGAAAGATGTATTTCATTTTCCAATATCCTCAGAAACTCTCTTCTGCATCTTGTCTCATAATAGAAAAAAGCAATTGACAAAAAGATAATGTTATGCTTTTTATATTTTTACATGTACTCCACAAGTCATTCATTCATTTTCAAAATACTAAGAAACACTGCAATCTTATCCTTTTATTTCATTTCAAAGAAATATAAAACTGGTAAAACATCCTTCCACATAAATGCTCGAATTTCAAGGAGTTATTAACAAATGAACCATCACATCTGTTCAAACAGGAAGCCAAATTTTGTGAACTCTAAATCAATATGCAAGAAAAAAAGAAAGAAAAGAAAAACTTGCCTCTGTACTTTTAGTAAAGAAATATCAAATGCCAAGATCAGAAATAACTTAAAATCTTATGTCTTTCCTAAAATATCCCAATGGCTTCTAATATCTCTTTGATTTCAGACTTTTCTCTTCCTACCCATTTTGCAATTGTTCAAATGTGTCTTTGTAAAGCCTTGCGTCATTATGCTATTGGCCTGTTCAACTGCTCTCATCCGTTCCCCATTGCTACTGAAGTTCAAACTTTTCAATAGAAAATAAAGCCCTCCACAATCTGTCCCCAGCCAAACTTTCCAAGCATATCATTTACTCCCCATTCCTCTTCCATTCTGTGCAACGGGGAACTTCAGTGATCACCATTTCGCATATGTGCATTGCTATTTCCTACTCCAATTTTCTCCTTTTTATTTCCACTACTTACTGGAATGACCCCTTCTCTGAAATTGCCTCTGCCTTTGAGATAGCCTCATTTCAGTCATGATTCAGTTACATGCCACCTCTTCTGAGAAAATAACCTGACCAACTCATCCGAAGTGATTTTGCTTACCTCTGAATTCCATTAGCCCTTGTGAGAGCAAATTAGAACCCTTGTTCAAGCAAATGTACCCTTTAAGTTTTTCCTTTACCCTAATTAGACCATGAGCTCCTTACAACGAGAATTGCAGACATATTCCTTAGACCTACCTAGCTATGAGTTTGCCAAGCTCCAGTGAAGGAGCAATATACAACAGGAAGAAAACAGTCCATGCACGCACCCTGTCTAGCTGTACTGGATACCTCCGAATGATTACTCCTTGGCTGAGTTGAGTGAGACATATAGATGAAACTTTGGGAAACTGAGAAAATTATAAATTAACTTCCCTAAGAACAGGGATAATAAGACATGTTGTAGAAGAAAGAATCCAGAGGGGAAGGAGGCAGGCTAGAGAAATTATGACTGAAGAAGGGAGCCAGGAGGAACCAGAGTAGGAAGATGCAGAGCAAGAAATGAAGAGGTGAAAACACTGGCCATGAGAAGAAACCAAGCGGCAATTCCATGGGGAGTGAACTTGGGAGAGGGAAAGACAGATGAAAAGAAGAATTTCAGGAAATTTAGTTGCAAGGTATGCATGTCATCCCCTTCCCTTTATTCTCTATCAAATGCCTTGATGTTGAAATTTGTGGCACTTTTTAAGATGTGGCAATTTGCAAGACTAGCTTTAAGGGTAGCACATGGTAAGAACAGAACTCATACAAGGGAGTCAGTTTACAATGTATCACAATTAATTCCAGAATCACACTACATTTATATTTGCATATTATTTTGGGGTCCTGGTACACATGCAGACTCTACAAAAGCTAAATATTAGAAAATTTTATATAAAGTTTTGATTCACTCATTCTCTACTATTAATTTCTTTATCTTTGCAGTATTTCTTTATAAAAGGAAACTCATCAGGTATTATTCAAGAAGCACAGTACCTTAACTGCAGGAACAAATTAACACTTGCAGACAATGTTCTACCTAATATTCAGAATTCTGAGAAGCATGATCCCTTTGCAGAATTGAGCCTGGACAAAGTCTATTTCCACTCCAGTGGGCTGCAGTTTACACTAACAAAGGGCATTACTTTTTGACTAGCTGAGGAATGAATAAAAAATGAATAAATTAAATTTATCTGTCTCTAGTCAGAATTATAATTGAGATTAACAGACTTTTAAGTCAGTGAGTTATTTCCATTACTATATTAATAAATTTATGTTCTGTCCACCAAGAATATTTCAAGGCCCTGTGAGTCTCCCACAGAAAACTCTTTTTAAAACTTACCACTAGACTCTATAATTGCTTCTCCTCTTTTCTCATAAAAATGCCATTCTCTCAGAGCCAAACAATCCCAGTTAGGTATGAACAGCAGGATGTAGGGGTTGGGGAGTGGGTGGAAGAAGCTGAATACACCAATTTTGTGAAATTAACTTATATGACCATTGATCTTTAATTGGTGAAATTTCAGTGACAGAAGGGAATCATTTGGGTGGAAATTTCATTTCCAAGGATCTTTAAGAGTGCCATAACCGGCCGGGCACGGTGGCTCACACCTATAATCCCGGTACTTTGGGAGGCCGAGGCAGGTGGATCACCTGAGGTCAGGAGTTCAAGACCAGCCTGACCAACATGGAGAAACCCTGTCTCTACTAAAAATACAAAATTAGCTGGGTGTAGTGGCACATGCCTGTAATCCCAGCTACTCGGGAGGCTGAGGCAGGAGAATCATTTGAACCCGGGAGGCGGAGGTTGCAGTGAGCTGGGATTGTGCCATTGCACTCCAGCCTGGCCAACAAGAGTGAAACTCTGTCTCAAAAAAAAAAAAAAAAAAAAAAGAGTGCTATAACCACATCCTAAGTACTATTTCACCTACAGTAAAGTCAATACTGAACAAAAACTTTTAGAAGAGAAATCTGCGTATTCTATCCTCTCCCCCATTCTCCACTTCCAACAGTAACTGAATTAGCTAGGTCAAAAACTTGGCTGATGAAGAATGCTGACATTTAAGATGGCATACTTGCTACTACACTTTGAAGATTAAAAATCTTGAAACTGAAGCTTGGTATAAGACAATAAATCCAAGATCTCACCTAATGGAGCTGAGAATTAATATGCACCATCACATCTTAGCAAAGACTTGATCATCTACATAAAGTATATGCTTTGGACATTCTTCTCATTATTGTCATCTGAGAGTAAATGCTTTGAAGGAGATAAATATGAAAATGATTCCTTGTGCTGCCTGCAACTGTCAGGCCCAAGGTACACCACTTGAAACAATTTAAATAAGTGAAAAGATGTGAATGCCACAGTTGCTTTACCATCTGTGACCATTCATTAGAAAACAAAAACAGAAAATCTTTACCTCCCTTAAACAGAGCAACAGAGAAAAATAAATAAACAGTCACCTTTTAAAATTTAGGAAAGCTGTCCTTGAGCACTTAATATTTAAAGAGATAATTTCTGGATAAAGACTAGCTGGATTCTTAAGAACTATGCATGTGGCTACTGTACTGACAGCATCCATTAACTCAAAACTGATCTTTGAAACTTAGCCAATTCGAAAATGTCACTGCAGAAAACACATCACCAAACACATTAGTCTAAGAAGTGCCTTGTCCATGATCTGTGACCCCAAGGTCATCAAAACCCATTGTAGCCCAGCAAGGACCAAGGCCCCATGAGCAGCCGCTAACAACATGGACATTGCATTGAAGACATTACGAACTGATTGATGAATTCAAATCCATGTTCCCAACTGGTCACAGGGTAGAAGGAAAAGTACACCATCTGGATTGAGCTGACCTAGGGTCAACGTCCTCCTAACTCGGACATGTGCTAAACAGTTTGTAAACCTCTAATATAGGAATATTATTATTTCAAAAGGACTGGTTGGAGGTTAAATAAGATGATAAGGATGAAATATGTGTCATGAGCATTAAAATGCAATTTCTTCTTGTCAACCACTCACAATTAACACAAATACTCTAACAACTAACAGTGAATTCTAAAACCCAGTGAATTAAATTTCATTTGCATTATATATTTAACCCCTAGGGATAAAAAGAAAATGTGTCTTGAAATCTCACATCAAAGAGATATTGTTTAGAAAATGAGATATGGCATAATCTGAAGTGTTGCTTTCTGATACATTTTCATCTTGTTAAATCAGATATACATTATCCAAAGTTAAGAAATTTAAACATTTAAAATCATAAAATAATACTTTTAAACACTTACAATTATTGTTCATCAAGAGATGAAAGTTGAATCAATGAGTAAAATTTTAATAATAATATGTGTAACAACTAGAAAAAATAATAAAATCAGTGAAATTTTTATTGAGTTAGGTAAGCTTTAATAGTCTGTATAATGTGAGGAAACTAAGAATAGAAATGATCTTTAAGGGTTTGTTATTTCTCGCTGTTAGGTTTTATTAACAGATTCATAATGGAGAAAATTATACTATGCTTTTGCTAGACAATAGCTGCAGCACTACGGTGAGATCTTGGCATTGCACTTTAAGAGGTAAATTAATAAATGTTGATGTCATGTAGAAGGACAGAGTGCTTGAAAACACATTTATGTACAGAAAGGTTAAAGAAACTTGGGCTTTTGAGCTTAGCTTTTAAAAACACAGAAGAAATAACAATTACTTCCAAATATTTGAATAGTTATTAAAATTACTAACAGACACTAGAATTAGAAATAATTGCAGGCATCTACAGGAGACTATATGTCATTCATTTTCTGAGAATAGTGAATACTATTAAAGAGGAGGAAGGACAACTATTGAATGTCATTGAAGAGATTTTAATATTAAATGGAGTAAGTAAAAAGTTACACTACATCATATATGAGGTCCCTCACAACTCAGATTTTATGATTCTATAACTTTTTTTCTCTTCAGCTCAATGTAAAACAAATGCAATACATGCAGCTGAAATCTGGCAACAATTTTATGTGAACCATGTATGCATTTTTACTAGCGTAGCTCTACAACTTAAGGGTGAAATTGGCTTTGGAACCAGAAAGAAAAAAATTGGCTTCGAAAAAATGTCTTCTTACAAACTTGAAATATGAAAAAGTCATCAGTTTCACACACACACACACACACACACACACACACACACACACCCCATGTTAAATGTCCTTTCAGGAAATACAGAAAGAGGACCCTTGCTGATGTCCACTTTGTGGAGTGCCAAGAAACATCCCCATTGCTGACTAAAAATATATGATTCATTTTTATGCCAGTATCATGCTGTTTTAGTTACTATAGTTTTGCAGCATAATCTGAAACCTGTTAGTGTGATGCTATCTCCAGCTTTGTTCTTTTTATTCTGGATTGCTTTAGCTATTTGAGGCCCTTTGTCATTCCATAGGAATTTTAGAATTTTTTTTTTTTTTTTTTTTATCCACTGTGCTATGAGAGAGAACAATTATCCCCTAATCCTCCTGTGTCCTTAAAGACAAAACTTTCACTTCTTGGGGTGGGGAGTGGAGGTATAGGATAACACTCCACATTCATTCCTTTTTATTATCTGATTTGATGAGAGTGGGAGAAGAACTAGGCAGGTTAGGTTCAATTTCTCCTGGGTTCCTTCTGAGAATATGTATATTATTCTCCTTTGCCATGTGGTTTTCTGTCTGCTCTGATGTGGTAACTTGTGGTTGTCTGGTGCTTACCTGTGGCTGTGTCCTAAGCATTATTTGGGGGTGAGTGAGAAGAAGCATTGGAGTCCAGGTGTGAACAGGCTGTATTTTCTTATTCATTTCTAGGTAACAAAGCTAAGACAGTTTCAATAGCCATCTGCTGAGAACCTATGTTTATTTTTTGAAACTGGCTCTAACTAATGCATGAGGGAAAGACATATGATGAATTATTTGCTTCCAAAACATGCACAAGTTTTGCCCAAATGACAGAAACACTTCATGTTGTATGCAAATTCATGCTGGCATTGTCCAAGTGAGCATGTTTATTTGGGCAGAAGAAACATCCACTAAACACAAAAAAGCAGCAAAGAGGGAATAGACACATAATAAATTTAGAAAGAAACAAATCCTTATTCAACATATAGCGATTTTTGTTCTTTTTGGATTATGCAAAATTATATATAGTAGCTATTGACTACACTAAGGGAGAAGAGTTCACTTCAAATTTACTGTAAATAGATGGATGAAATACAGCTGGTTTTAAAACTTTACTAAAACCTTACCACAAAACAAAATGATTTTCACTGCCAATGAACAGATTCTACAAGAAATGAAAAGAAAATATTGCACTCAAGAAAAAAACTAAAACATTTTTAAATAATCTATTATAGAGAAAAAAATGTTAAAGAATGTGTATGTTGTAACCTCCATAAAATTCAATTAAATAAAAACTCTAGGAAATAAGATAAACATAAGATAAAAAAAGACAAGATGAGATAAACAGGGAAATTTTCTAAGATGCAAGTTGTAGTGAAAATGTTTCAAATAATATAGTAAAATATTGCAAAACAGAGTAATAGAACATATATATGTTCATATATATATATATATATATATATATATATTTTTTTTTTTAATGGAGTCTAACTCTGTCACCAGGCTAGAGTGCCGTGGCGCAACCTCTGCTCACTGGAACCTCCACCTCCCGGGTTCAAGCGATTCTCCTGCCTCAGCCTCCCAGGTAGCTGGGATTACAGGCGTGTGCCACCACCCCCAGATAATTTTTGTATTTTTAGTAGAGACGGGGTTTCACCATGTTGGCCAGGATGGTCTCGATCTCCTGACCTTGTGATCCCGCCCGCCTCAGCCTCTCAAAGTGCTGGGATTACAGGTGTGAGCCACCTTGTGCCTGCCCAGAACTTATATTTTTAATATATTGAATAAAAAGTAGAATTAGCATGATAGAAATAAGTCTGTAATATGAAAAGAATGCTTCAGAAATCTCAAAGGCGGAGGTTAAAAAAATGATTTAAAAAATAAGAGTAGTCAGTTTCTATTTTCACCTGGAGCTAAATAGACCACAACAGAATAGAGATGATAGTAAAATAAAATACACTAAATTTTGAAATACTGGCTTCAGTATTTTCAAAACTAAAACATTTGCTTATTGCATTAAAAAGTCTAAAACATTGATGGTAGGCTCATGCACCTGTAAGAGTTATGCAAGAATATAAATATGTGAATCATTGGAGTTAAAACACAATCAAGACTTTGGGGATTATGGCTAACGGAACACAGGCTCTATCTAAAGGCCCCCCAAAATAAAAATTTAAAACAAATGTGCAAGTCAAAAAGCATGTGTATTAGCTACATTGGGCTCTCTTCCAGTTGGTAACCCCTGGCCAAAAACTTCTCTTTTTTTTTTTTTTTTTGTTTTGTTTTTGAGATGGAGTCTTGCTCTGTCACCAGGCTGGAGTGCAGTGGCGCGATCTTGGCTCACTGCAACCTCCATCTCCGGGTTCAAGCGATTCCTCTGCCTCAACCTCCTGAGTAGCTGGGACTACAGGCGCACGCCACCACGCCTGGCTGATTTTTTGTATTTTAGTAGAGACAGGGTTTCACCATGTTGGCCAGGATGGTCTCCATCTCCTGACTTCATGATCTGCCTGCCTTGGCCTCCCAAAGTGCTGGGATTACAGGCGTGAGCCACCGTGTCCAGCCAACTTCTCTTAATTTAAATCTCTTTATCGTTTTCTCTTTCTTATATATGTTTGTATATGTTCTATTATATATATATGCACGTGTGTGTGTATATACAAACAAAAATATTGCATTCAAGAAGAGAAAGCAAAGCATTTTAAATGATTTATTGTAGAAAATAATAAATATATACATATATGTATATATTTATACACACACAAATAATATATATAACCATGTCTACTTCTCAAAAGGAGTGAGTTAATCACTTAATTTCAAAAAATGTATACATGTATAATAAGGCTCCTAAAATACTGTTTGAAAACAAGAACCATATGCTGTAGTAGGTGATGGCACATCTGGAAACCAACTTAATGGATAACACTGAAGCATAGTGCTGAGCTTCCAGGCAGGCTCTTTGTAACTGGACTTAAGTTTGGGAATCACAGAGGCAAAGTCTGAAAAGATGGGTGAAATCCAATCAGACAGCACTTTATGATTTATCAGTTGTCGTTTGGCCAAAAAAGTGGAACACGAAAATAATTCAGAAAGAGTTTGACTTTAAATAAAATAGTTGTATCCATTTAAGTGGTAAAACAAAAGGTTGGAGATTGCAGACCTAATCATATGAAAACAAAATTAGCAGTATTAATAAACACTGAATACTATGTTGGTTCCAAAACCCTTTCCATTTGAAGTGAATAGACTTAAAGTCCCCAGTGTCACAGAGACTATCAAAGGGTTTGGTGACCCCAGACCTAAAGGATTCAGGTAGTTAGCTGACCTCTTACAATTTGACCCATTGGCCATGAAATTTGTAGTTAAGATTTTGACAGGAACAGAATAGAAATCTTCTACATCAAAACCTCTAGTAGGCGTTAAAATGTAAAAATGGTGCTGGGAAAACTGGCTAGCCATATGTAGAATGCTGAAACTGGATCCCTTCCTTACACCTCATACAAAAATTAATTCAAGATGGATTAAAGACTTAAATGTTAGACCTAAAACCATAAAAACCGTAGAAGAAAACCTAGGCAATACCATTCAGGACATAGGCATGGGCAAGGACTTCATGACTAAAACACCAAAGGCAATGGCAACAAAAGCCAAAATAGACAAATGGTATCTAATTAAACTAAAGAGTTTCTGCACAGCAAAAGAAACTACCATCAGAGTAAGCAGGCAACCTACAGAATGGGAGAAAATTTTTACAATCCACCCATCTGACAAGGGGCTAATATCCAGAATCTACAAAGAACTTAAAAAAATTTACAAGAAAAAAACAAACAACCCCATCAAAAAGTGGGCAAAGGATATGAACAGATACTTCTCAAAAGAAGACATTTATGCAGCCAACAGACACATGAAAAAATGCTCATCATCACTGGCCATCAGAGAAATGCAAATCAAAACCACAATGAGATACCATCTCACACCAGTTAGAATGGCGATCATTAAAAAGTCAGGAAACAACAGGTGGTGGAGAAGATGTGGAGAAATAGGAATGCTTTTACACTGTTGGTGGGACTGTAAACTAGTTCAACCATTGTGGAAGACAGTGTGGTGATTCCTCAAAGATCTAGAACTAGAAATACCATTTGACCCAGCCATCCCATTACTGGGTCTATACCCAAAGGATTATAAATCATGCTGCTATAAAAACACATGCACACGTATGTTTATTGTGGCACTATTCACAATAGTGAAGACTTGGAACTAACCCAAATGTCCATCAATGATAGACAGGATTAAGAAAATGTGGCACATGTACACCATGGAATACTATGCAGCCATAAAAAAGGATGTGTTCATGTCCTTTGTAGGGACATGGATGAAGCTGAAAAGCATCATTCTGAGCAAACTATGGCAAGGACAGAAAACCAAACACCACATGTTCTCACTCATAGGTGGGAACTGAACAATGAGAACGCACGGACACAGTGTGGGGAACATCACACACCAGGGCCTCTCATGGGGTTGGGGGAGAGGGGAGGGATAGCATTTGGAGATATACCTAATGTAAATGAAGAGTTAATGGATGCAGCATGCCAACATGGCACATGTATACATATGTAACAAACCTGCACGTTGTGCACATGTACCCTACAACTTAAAGTATAATAATAAAAAAAAGTAAGCCAGCTAAGTTGTTGATTCAAAGAAAACCATTGATTTCTGATACCTTTTCTTGGGAGTGTCAACCTCAACATTCTGATTTTTAAAAAAAAAGAAGAATACAAGCTTAAGTCTGACTAATACTCTGGCCCACAGGAACAGAAAAGACATGGCCCCACTTGTCTTTCTTGGGCCTCCAGCAGAAGTCATAGCCATTTCCATTCCTTACCATGATAGTCTGGGGCAGGATCAGATATTGTGAGACCCAACCCTGTGCCTAATCAGACCATGGCAAGAGCCCAAAATGGACATACACTCACTGAAATTTTTAAATGTCACAGAGAGCCTGGGTGAGTGACCGTGGTCACAATTAAAAACACTCCTACAAAATTTTAGTCCAAGGCTCCTTATCACATATTTCAGATTATATTCATCAAAACTGAACGCACCTAGAAAACAAAATCTACTGAATGAAGCCACTAAAATAAATAAAAATATGTGATCATCTTGTTGACTTTGGTGACATCATTATACTTATTTAATAAGTAGAACAATAATAAAGAAGGTAGCATGTTCAGAATTTCCTTCTAGAAAAGTGAACTTAATAGTCAACATCAACAGAGCTCAGTCTCGAGTAAATAAAATCTGGAATTTTGACAGCTACAGATGGTGACTGTTGTATTGGAAAGACCAAGGCAACAATTTGTCATTAGCTAAGAAATGATTGTCAGAGCCTAGAAAAACAAAACAATTGTATAAATCTGCATAAATCTGTAATCCGTGGATTTTAAAGTGTGTGGCTTTGGTTAATGCTGTAGGCTCAAGTTCAGCTGAATCTTCAACCTTCAGTAGCTGCTACATCCCCACCCAGAGCCAAATCCCCTTGACTTAGCACTGCTATCATTTCTGTTTCCTCTGGTACCACAGTTTACCTAGCCAAGGTCCCAGCCACTGGAGCTAAAGCTGCCAAACTCAAAACTATACCCCAAGGAAGAACAGTTGAAAGCCTGCAAAGTCAAAATGGCCAGGCCTATATGCATCCCCATAGAGAATACCCAAGCTGAGATCCAAAGAGATAATGGTACCATAGAAGCAGCAATAGAAGTTCCCAGAAGATGAAGTTTGACTCATTGTGTCCAGATTTGTAAATGAGGTTTATTGAGCAAGGAAGTTGCCAGAGCTCGATGTCTCTTCTCACAGGCACTGGAGGATAGGGCTTCACCCACAGCCGTTCTTTCTCAACATCCACATCTGTTTATTTGGAAGATTGCCCTGTTTAAAGACAGACAAATACATGTATGTATGTATGTATGTATGTATGTATGTATATATAAAGTCAGTTTATATGAATACACAGCATGCTAGTGTTCCCATTACTGACAGTAAATTAGAAATGCCCCTTTAAAAGGCAATGTAGGCCAGGTGCAGTGGCTCAAGCTTGAAATCCCAGCACTTTGGGAGGCCAAGGCGGCCGGATCACCTGAGGTCAGGAGTTCGAGACCAGCCTGGCCAACATGGTGAAACCCTGTCTCTACTAAAAATATAAAAATTAGCCGGGTGTGGTGGCATGCGCCTGCAATCCCAGCTATTTGGCAGGCTGAGGCAGGAGAATCACTTGAACCCAGGGGGCAGAGGTTGCAGTGAGCTGAGATTGTGTCACTGCACTCCAGCCTGGACAACAGAGTGAGACTCTGTCTCAAACAAATAAAATACGAAACTAAAATAAATAAAAGGCAATGTTTAATGACTGGATGGGGCATGGAGGGCTTTTTGGATGTGGTCATGCTGTGATACGTACACTTTGAAAAATAGGTCGTGTTGCCATACTTATGTACTTTCTTTTTACTTTCTTTTCATATTTCAATGAAATTTGCATTTAAAAAGTCAATGGGCAGGTACAAAATTGCAATCCATTCCTCACTGGAGTAATTTTGGTGGATCAAGTGCATTCTTACTCATTAACTTCTACTAGCATTTATTTAATATGTTTGGCATATATCTCCCCGTACTTAAGGCTTCTCCTATAACTAATGGTTTCAAATTAACATCTGACTGCAACATTTGGCAAAATGACTCCCGATTGCGTATGTTTTTTGTCTATAAAGGTCAGATACCACAACACATTGCACAAGGAATAAACAATATATCAAGGTGATTGAGAGTCTGAGCTCTGAAACCAGGCTGCCTGGGTTGAATCATAACTCTCTCAACTACTTTGTCGGTGGGTTTGAGAAAATTTATCCTCTTCGCAACTTTTTAATTTGCATAATAGTAATAATAATAGTGCTACTTCCTAAGGTAGGATTGTTGTGAGGATTATATTTATTAATTCATAAAAGCTCTTAGAACTGTGCCAGCTCATGGTAAATTTTAAGTATGACTTCAAAAGTTGGAAGTTTATTTTCTCTTACACAGAGGTAGGCAAGGTGAGTAGACAGTTCTACCATCTCAGTACATAGATTCCATGTGGAGGTCTGAGTCAACTGCTCCTAACTTTTGCCACATTATAACAGACAAGAAAGTTGCCAAGAGGAATACACAACCAGCTCTTTTAAGAATTAAAGCAGTGTGGGAGGAGGGTGCAGATTGAAGATCAACCCATTGTGTACTATGCTGAGGGACTGGATCATGAGACTTCTCAGCCTGCATAATTACAAGAGCCAATCCCTCATAATAAATCTCTTTTTGTATATCTATACCATATCTATGTTTATATCATAATGGTCTGTTTCTCTGAAGAATGCTGACTGTATAGAAACTGGTGCTGAGAAATCGGTGTTGCTATAACAAATACCTAAAAATGTGGAAGCAGCTTTGGAACTCAGTAAGGGATAAAGGCTGGAAGAGTTCTGAGGTCCATTCTAGACAAAGTCTACATTGCTGTTGTGAGCGGACAAAATACAAACTGCTCTCACACACAACAATCAATACATAAGACTTCCATCACCAAATGTGTGGAGACCTCCCCAACTAATAAGAAAGCAATCACTTCTTCAGTGGACACCAGCTGAGTATCTTCCAATTCAGTTCTGATACTGTCTACCTAGAGATGGCATCAGATCCCGCAGGTTAAGGGCTCAGTCCCACAAGGCCATCTCCTACTTCCAACGCCAATTGCAAGCTCCATTACTTTCCCTGCGGTTCTGACCAACCAGCTATACCTTGGGGTTCCCACGATTCCCTCCTTGGGTTTAATTAATATGCTAGGGCAGCTCACAGAACTCATAGAAACACTTACTTATGTTTACTGATTTACTACAAAGGATACAGATGAAGAGATGCGTAGGGCAAGTTATAGGAGAAGGAGTGCATCGTTTTCATCCCCTCCCCAGGCACTCTACCCTCCAGGAAGCTTCACATGTTCAGCTATTCAGAAGCTCTCCATACAGCCTTCTTTACAACCTCTTGGGCCTTTCATGAAAATGTCATTGGCCCGGCGTGATTGAAGCATGGATGACCATGTAGAAATGTGACTGGACTAAAAAGCTATAACCTGGTACTAATAGACTGAGTAGGGAAATCCGGCAAGGCCTGCCTGCTTATATTTTCATTGGCTTTTCCTCTTTGTGCAGCATTCCTTCCCGCAGGGTATGAGGCCAAGCACCTCCTGAAATTAGGGTCTTATGACCTACAATCAGACAAGGTAGGTCAGAGAATTTCTTTATAACCAGTTCCAAGATAGGAAAAGTGGGGAAAGATTAGAGTATATTTTTAGTTTCTATGGACTGCCTTGGGGAAAACTAATAAGAGCTATTGGAGTTATGAGCCAGGAACCATGAACAAAAACTATGTCTATATAAAATCACAGCTGTGAATAGACCTATAAAGCAATTATTGTGAGGACTCGGGAATAAAAGAGGAGACTTCAATCTTCTTAGATGATGTATAAATAATCCTGAAGAGAATGTTGGTAGAAATATGGATGGTAAAGGCTATTTGAAGGAGATCTCAGATGAAAATGAGCACACGTTATTGGACAATGTAGAAATGGTGATCCTTCTTATAAAATGCCAAAGAATTTGCCTGAATTTGTCCGTGTTCTAGTGTTTTGTGAAAGGCAGAACATGTGAGCAATTAGTTGGATATTTAGTTGATGTTATTTCTAAACAAAGTGTTAACAGCACAGCTTGACTTCTGACTTCCTATAGTAAAATATAGGAAGAGAGAAATTTCCTGAAGATGTCATTGTTAAGCAAAAAGGAAGCAGGTCTTAAAGATTTAAAAACTCTCAGCCTACCCATATTGCAAAAAAAAAAAAAAGAGAAAGTGTATTCAAGAGAGAACACTAAGGGTGTGGCCAAGAGTCCCTTTGATAAGGAGATTAATATGGGTATAAAACATGAACTTAATAAGCCATTACAGCTGGATGCCAGCTTGAACAGAAGGGGAAGAAGATGGAAAGAAATGAAAGAAGGCTCTTAGACTTCTTGGATTTTATAGGACAGAACTATAGCGTCATTCAGCTGAGGATGTGCAATATTCTTTAAGAAAAGGGGAGCATGACCCCAAAGATGACTCAGGATCATCAGGGCTGCCTTCTCATTTTCAAAATGGGGGACCATTACCTTGTTTTCAACAGGCCAGATGGCCTCTGCCTGCAGCCAGGGAGATAGGGTCATCCAAAGCCATTTGGGAGAGGCCAACCAGACCTGTGGGCATGGGACCTCCCAGCAGAGCCCTAGGGCTGCAAACCCTGCCAGGTAGAGCTGGAGGTAAGGGGTCAGGACTTCCACCACAGTGGGTCTAGAAGATGGAACCACTGCCTCAGTAGGTCTAGAAGGCGGCACTCTTCCCCAGTGGACCTGGAGCACAGAGCATCAAGCCAGAGAGGATTATTCTCAAGCCTTGAGATATTGTGCCATTTTCCTTGTAGTTTGGACTTACACAGGACCTTTTACCCCTTTTGTCTTTTTCTGTTTCTCCTTTCTGGAATGGAAATGTCTGTCCTATACCTATCTCACCACTGTATTTTGGAAGCACACACCTTATTTAGTTTCACAGGCTCAAACCTGGAGAACAATTTGTGTCACAATGAATCACACCTTGAATCTTACCCATATCTGATTTAGATGATGTTTAGATGAGCTGTTGGCTTTTAGACTTTAGAGTTGATGATGGACCAAGTTAAGACTTTTTGGCACTGTTAGGATGGAATTAATTTATTTTGCATGCAAGAAAGACCTGAATTTGGGGGCAGGGGGAGGGTTAGCGTACTAGACTAAATCTTTGTGTCTCTCCAAAATTCATATGCGAAAATCCTAACCTCCAATATGATGGTATTAGGAGGTGGGAGTATTTGAGAGGTGATTAGGTCATGAGGGTGATGCTCCCATGAATGAGATTAGAGCCCTCATAAAAAAGATTCCAGAAAGCTTCCTTGCCATTTTCCACCATGTGAGGATACAGTGAGATGCACCATCTATGACCAGGAAGCAGGCCCTCACCAGACACCAAATCTGCTGGTGCCTTGATCTGGGACCTCTCATCCTACAGAAGTATAAGTAATAAATTTCTGTTGTTTATAAGACACCTAGTGTGTGATATTGCTACAGCATCCCAAAAGGACTAAAACAATCTCTCAGAAAGGTTTAAAAACATTCCATCCATAAAATAAGAGGAGGATGTTATTAAAAGGGGAAAGCCATAAAATAAAATTTTAAAATCCTAAAAATCAATGATTGTTGAAATTCAAAACTTCAGCAACAGATTGAAAAGATAAAGTCAGATGATTTTTCCATATATTACAACAAAAATATAAAGGAACAGAAAACGTAAAAAAAAATGATAAAACATTAGGATCATTCTGAGAGATCCAAAATATAACCAACAAATTTTTGAAAACAGATAATGATTGGATGCCTGTTCCAAAGAAATAAGAGGAATAATAGAAGAGAATTTTATTAAAGAAATAATAGAAGAGAATTTTCTATAAATGAAGGGAAGAAAATCAGGAAAGAAAGAATGTTCCATAAATTCTGATTAAAACGATCCATTGAGTATCTACAACGATGACTAAAGAGAGATTTATATCTACTGTTTCAGTTGTCTACTGCTGTATAACAAATCACCCAGTAGACAGTGGCATAAAACTACAACTACTTTATTATAATCATGGATTTTGTGGATCAGGAATTCATACAGAAGACAGTGAGGATGGCTTTACTCTTTTCCATGATGTCTTGGTTCTAAACTGGGAAGACTTGAATGGCTGGGAGTGATCCAAACAGCTAGAGAGTAGAATCCTCTTGAGGCTTCTCCACTCATGTTTCTGGCACTTGGGCTGGGCTGATCTTAAAAACTAAGTTCAGCCCAAGGCTGTCAACCTGATCACCTACACATGGCTTCTATACAGGGCCGTGGCTTTTAACAACAAAGCAGCTAGGCTCTGAGAACAATATGGAGCTTCCAGAGAGCAGGAGTTCCACAAGCACCAGGTGGAACGGGCAACGTATTTCATGACTTAATCTCAGAAGTCACCTAGTGTCACCTCCTGTAAACTTTATTTGTTGAGGCAGTCTTTGACTTTATTTGTGACAAGCAGTGACAAGTCCAAATTCAATAGGAGAGAATACAAACTCCACCTCTCAATAAGAGAAGTATCAAAGAACTTGGGGGTCATGTTTTAAAATTACAACTCCTACATACATCACTATGAAATTTCATAATACCAAGGATAAAAAGAAGATCCAATACTTTCAGGAAAGAAGGGGGAAAATGACCACAAAGGAAAGAGAGTCTGCTATTGCAATCACTAATTGCATTAAATAAACAAACAGCTAAAGACAGAGAAGCAAAACTGTCTATATAGTGGTAGAAAATTATTTTCAATCTCATATTCTTTTTTTTTTTTTTTTTTTGAGGCGGAGTCTTGCTCTGTCGCCCAGGCTGGAGTGCAGTGGCACAATCTCGGCTCACTGCAAGCTCTGCCTCCCGGGTTGATGCCATTCTCCTGCCTCAGCCTCCCGAGTAGCTGGGATTACAGGCGCCCGCCCCAGCACCCGGCTAATTTTTTGTATTTTTAGTAGAGACGGGGTTTCACCGTGGTCTCGATCTCCTGACCTCGTGATCCTCCCGCCTCGGCCTCCCAAAGTGCTGGGATTACAGGCGTGAGCCACTGCGCCCGGCCTTCAACCTCATATTCTATATTTAGTCCATCATTCAAGTTTGAGATATAATAAGACATTCTCAGATGCATCCACCCGAATTCAGAAAACTTACAGTCTACACATCCTTAGGGATTACCATAAGAATTGCTCCAAGAAAACAAAGGATTTAAACAAAGGCTGGAAGACACAGTGTCTTAGCTCATTTTATGTTGCCATAACAGAATACCATAGACTGGGAAATTTATAAAGAAAAGAGATGTATTTGGCTCATGGTTCTGGAGGCTGCGAAGTCCAAGATTGAAGGTCCACATCTGGCGAGTGACTTCGTGCTGCCTCAGACATGGCAAAAGGTATCACATGGCGAAAGAGGGCAAAATAGGCTGAAAGTTCATGAGATAAAGAGAGAAAATGAGAGCTGAACTTCTTCTTTTATCAGGAGCCCACTCCAGTGATAACTAAATGTGGCCCAAGACAAATTCATAAACTTTCTTAAAACATTATGAGATTTCTTTTGCAATTTTTTTTTAACTCATCAAGTATCATTAGTGTTAGTGTATTTTCTGTGTGGCCCATGAAAATTTTTCTTCTTTCAGTGTGGCCTGGGGAAGTGAAAAGATTGAACATCCCTGCCCTAAACCTTTTCTAATAAAATTACCACTTTGAAAACAGCACAGAGAAACAGATTTGAGCTTCACACTCCAATCTCCTTGTTGAGTCAACTTGCAATACAAAGCTTTTTTTTCTTCCAAAATTCCAGTGTCATAGTATTGGCTTCTAGTGCATTGGACAGCAAGCTCCTTTTGTTCTGCAATAGTAGAGCCTGGAAAGAACGTGGCCTTGCCAGTGGACACCATCCCCCCTGTTCCATGTAACAATCACTACAATAAACAATGGCCTGCATGATGTAACTTGGCTTTTAAAAAAGAATAAGATGATGTCTTTATTTTATAAAACTAAATTCATGACATATAAATACAGACAGATGTTTTTCTTTTTCTCTTCCAGAGCACATAGGGTCACACACCTGTGGGAAGATGAAGTTAAGGAGGAGTAGGAGGAGTTTACAGTAGGAGTTTACAATAGTATTTTGGCCAGACCTGTAGTGCCATTGGTAAGAACAGTCGCAGAAACACCAGGAAACATGAAGGACATGCACATCATCCCCCATGACTTCTCCTTCAGAAGGTTCCAGATACTTCTTCTCTTCAGAGGAGATTATTTTACTCTTTGTGTCAACAAAGACCACAAATAGCTTATTAAAAACTTTCTCTTATGAGGCTTAAAGTCCTTTTCTAACTAAAATGTTCATTTGAATATCTCAAATGCTTGTTCTTATTTTTAGTATTTGAGGATTCCATGAGGAAATTGAGATTTTTTTCTGGCCCTTATTCCCCGATAAAATGCTTGTCATCTTTGCTGATATTTCCTCCTAACCTTCACCTTTCCAGAGAGAAAATCCATAATGCTTTTTCTTCTTCTCCTTCTTCTCCTTCTCCTTCTTCTTCTCCTTCTCCTTCTCCTTCTTCTCCTTCTCCTTCTCCTTATTCTTCTGAAGCTAGCTTTCTCCTTGAATAATTTAGTTACACTTCATGTTTACCTCCTCTTACATTTAAAATGCAATGATACCTGTAAATAATTGTTCAAAAAACAAAAACAAACAAAGTCAAACTAACACAATGTCTTATTCTTGAGGCATGTGAATAAATACTCCAGTTAGGGATTTCAGGTGGCTTTAGCGTGGCTGACAGAGGAAAAGATTCACTTAGGCCACACCTCCTTAATCTGTTCCTGGGCCTCTCTTCTCTAATCACACACTCCTCACTAAATCAGGATAAAACCTGAAATATCAATATGAGGACCATACTATTGAATGGCTAGAAACTGTTCTTCATCTCTCCACCTCTGGCCAAATTTTCACTATGTTTCAGCAGGAACAAAAAAAAATAAAGGTCAAAAGGACTGTTAGGAAGAATTGAACAGAAGAGAAATTTATTGAATCAGAATAAAATAAGGGTGGATTTTAAAGTGAAAATTTATATTTTATGATGAATACTTGAAAGTATTGTGTTAATAGAAATATATTAGGTTAGTAAATTCAGAAGGTTTTCCATCTTTTAGGAATACCTAGGAAATGAGACAAGATGAAGGAGCTGCTGGTTTCATTCTTGTGAATGAAGAAAATATTAACTTTTGATGAAGTGGAGCAAAGGCAACATCCCATATTAAAATTACTACAATAAGAAAATATTGTGGCTAATTAAGCACATTGCCTTGCTACCTCTACATTGGGAAAGAGACTGAAAAAAAAAAAGTTGGGAAAAGTTTCTCAAGTAAGATCAGAACTGTGGATTGTAAATTAAAAAGATTGAACTGAATGGATTGTAAATTAAAAAGATGAACTGAATCTGCAAGATCTAGAATTTTGGAGTAGCCTCTGTAAATAAATAAAATAATCATTAACACACACAGCCCCTTTATTCAACCTGGTATCATTTTTTGCATGGAAAATAAACCCAGACTAGACATGAACTCATTCTCTCAGAGCTTTATAAATTGACCTGGGCTGTGAATGACTTGGTTGCTTGTTACCATAATTGTACTTAGTGTCCCTTAATGCCACCAGAGAGGAACAAGTCCACTGAGGGATCAGCACAGATGAAAGAAGAAGTTCTAACTGTCATTGCAACATGTCTGAGCTTACAATGTGTATCACATTAATAGCTAGTGTGCTGAGCTAATACAATCTTGTACTATCCCAGTAGAAATTCAATGTCAAGTTTTAGCTTTTCATCTGTACTGAGACCAGAGATAACCTTATGAGTGTTGCAGTATTAT
The DNA here is from genome assembly GCF_028885655.2 of Pongo abelii. Classification (NCBI taxonomy): domain Eukaryota; kingdom Metazoa; phylum Chordata; class Mammalia; order Primates; family Hominidae; genus Pongo; species Pongo abelii. The sequence continues at coordinate 41,137,842 of NC_072007.2, forward strand.
TTTTTTTCTAATGATTAGGTTGCTAAGCCATAATGATTTTAAATGGATTCTATTTTTCAATTAAATATAGTTGTATTTTGCCAATTACATTTTTTAAAAAAGAAAATTTCTTCTCAGTTTCTGAAGTTGTAAAAAAGTAGTTAAATAATTCAACTATTTTGACAGAACGTTAAACACTACTACTTCTTTTATTTTTATTTATTTAATTTTTTTTTTGAGACAGAGTTTCGTTCTTGTTGCCCAGGCTGGAGTGCAATGGTGTGATCTCGACTCACTGCAACCTCCACCTCCCAGGTTCAATCACTTCTCCTGCCTCAGTCTCCCCAGTAGCTGGGATTACAGGCATGCACCACCACAGCCAGCTAATTTTTTATTTTTAGTAGAAATGAGGTTTCTCTATGTTGGTCAGGGTTGTCTCAAACTCCCGACCTCAGGTGATCTGCCTGCCTCAGCCTCCCAAAGTGCTGGGATTACAGGCGTGAGCCACCGTGCCTGGCCCAGTCCTACTTCTTTATGTGTGATGTAATTATGGTTGAAATAACAATTAAAAGAACCAAATGCTAAACTTTTCCTAGGTGGTCCTTGCAATTTGCTTATTTAATTGGTTCATTATAAGTACTGTCCTCTCAGTGGTTCCAAGGTTGTACATGATGTTTAACCTTGGATGTAATGCTTTCCAAACAAATCAGACTAGAATGATCAAGGGAGATGGAGTGGGTTATAGCAGCCCCAGCAATACATATCCAAATCCTAACCCCCGTACTCATGAATATGGCCTTATTTGAAAATAGGGTCTTTTGCAGATGTCGCTAAGGATATTGAGATGATATCATCCTGGATTTAGAATGAGCCCTAAGTCCGACGATGTGTATCTTTATAAAACACAGAAAAAGAAGAGACAAAGAGACACAAGACAAGGCCATGTGAAGACAGAGGTAGAGATTGGAGTGATGCTGCCACAAACCAGAGCACCTAAAGCCCCCAGAAGATGAAAGAGGCGTGGAAAGATTCTCCCCTACATCCTTCTAAGGGAGCATGGCCCTGTCTACACTTTGATTTCAGAATTCTGGCCCCACAACTTCGAGAGAATAAATTTTGTTGTTTTAAGCCATGCAGTCAGTAGTGGTTTATTACAGCAGACCTAGGACACTAATACAGAAAGCTTCATGGAAATACAGCATCTCAATGCCACTTTGAAGAATGGGAGGAAACTCAGCAGGAAGGGGAACATGAAAAGATGTCTAAGTAGGAAAACCCAGGACATTCATAGATAAATTCCGATTTTGAATGAATTGTCTTGTTCCTACAAACAAATGGTCATATATAGACTGAAAAAGTAATTGTGGCCCGGCAGGGCATTGATTGTCAGCCTAAAATGTATATATATATATACACACACAATACTTTATTGAGCAACAATAGTACTTTACAGGTCTGTTTTGTTTCAAAGTTTACAAAAGGCCTTCACATATTATCTCATTTAAAACCCACAGCAAACTTATGAATTAGGCAGCAAAGATATTATTATATAAATGTTATAGGTAGAAATGGATTCCCCTCTAGTTGTTAAGTAACCTACTCAAGGTTGTGCAACTCATAAGTGGCTCCTAAGAATATGAATTTTGTACTTGAAATCCAACATTCTGTTCATTACATCTTGATGATTTTAGTAAATGATAATGACCTTAAAAAGTATGATTATGAGATCACAATGGCGTAGTAAGAATATTAATTTGGATAAGAGGTTATAATTAGGTAATCCTATTAGCCAGCTATTATAAGAGTCAGGTATGAAAGAATCAAGGCCTAGGTCAAGTTGGTCTCAATGCAGGCACATAAGGGCACATGAGGAAAATGCTGATGAAAAAGCGTCAACCTATGTTAAACAGTGTCCACCATGCCTTACCAATTTTGTCATATTTTCTTAAATCCTTTCCTACTTCGAATTTTCTATAAACATTCATTGCATTCCTGTATACTGAGATCTATTATACTTTTTCTGGCTTCTCCATTTAGCATAACTTTCTGCATGCTTTGGTACATCTCTTTTTCTACAAAAGAATTAGCAACAACTGAGAGCCTCGTCTTTGCATCAGATAGGATTTATCCCACATGAAATCTGACAAAAAGATTCCAGAATTAAAATTGGTTAAACACACACAATTGGATTAATCACCTAAACATATTGTACTCAAATGAGTTCAGATAAAATCTTCTGATAACATAAACCACTTACATTAAAAGAGACTACAAGAAACTGTTATTGGCTTGGCAGATGGAGGGAGCAGATACACTAAGATTGAACCCCAAAATCTGAAAAAGTCTTTCTTATACAATTAAAATTTTAAAATAGCAAGATTGGATACACCTTGATAACTAAAAAAAATAGTTTAGCTAACATAGCTACATTTTAACAAATATTACTCATGTCAGATTGAGTATAATATATATATATACACTCAATATAAGTATATATATATATGCGTATATTATATATATACTCAATATAAGTATATATATGCTTATATTATATATATACTTATATATATATTTTTTTTTGATGCATGACTTTAGAGAAATGCGTTTAACTAGACTCTGGTCCTTCAAGATATTCTAGGAGGAAAAAATGTTTGGGATTTATTCCAAGGTACATTCACACTGAGAGATTCACAATGTACATCAGCACATTGAGACTGAAATAGAACATACAAGAAAGAAACCAGCTTAACTTTCCTTCACTCAGCACTTTTCACATATATTTTACCTGGAATTTTTTTGATGGGGAGATAAAAGAGAAAGGAGGAGTATTTCTTTCTGATAATCCACGGAATTAGAGCTCCATATAATGCTGCTCTAATATGTTTAGTCAACGTGCCTGCTATGGAATAACTATTTTCCTTTGTGTAAGTGGCAGTAATTAGAGGCAAAATATGAAACAATTCAAATAAATGACAAGATGTGCCAACGTTGTCGACTGAATTGGTGTCAATACTTTTTTCAAGAAATATAAGATTATGCACAGAAACTGAGAAAGCAAAAAGAAAAGATGAAAAGGGAAGAGAAAAAAAAGCTGATATTTTTTAAAAAGTATTTGGGAAACTAGTTTTATCTTTCAATATTATGCAAACTATGTTCTGGATGAAAAACATCTAGGTTCTTCGCACTGAAGAAAAAAACACATGAAACAATATTGCAGAAATATAGATCTCAAGGTACAGCCAAAGAAGATTGTGAAGATTCCAGATCTACTTGCAAACTCTTCCATAGCTGCTGATTTCAAAAGAAAGTGCCATGACCAGTCGACACAATGTAGCATGTTCTCTGGTCCATAACTTCCAGATCCAAAGCTGCAGACCTCGGAAGCTGAGGGAAGAGGGTCCCAGTGATGACTCAGAATGGAATACATTGCGCCCATATATTTTTCTATAATAAAACTGCAACACCAAGGTTTTGGGCAAGTTATCGGTCCCCTAAGGGTACAAAAGCCCAGCCTGGCCAACATGGTGAAACCCCATCTCTACTAAAAAGCTACAAAATTAGCTGGGTGTGGTGGTGTGCGCCTGTAATCCCAGCTACTTGGGAGGCTGAGGTGGGAGAATTGCTTGAACCCCAGAGGTGGAGGTTGCAATGAGCTGAGATCACAGCATTGCATTACAGCCTGGGAGAAAAGAGTGAAACTCTGTCTTAAAAAAAAAAAAGTACAAAAGAAGTATGTTCCCAGAGAAAGAGTTGTGATTCTCTCAGTCAGGAGAGAAAGATAAGGTGTGAAGGGAAGAACAAATTTCTGGAGTTTGATGTCACCTTCTGCCTAGAGACATCTGTATCTTTTCCCTCATTAAAAAGTGTGTCCCCGCCTAAGGACCTTCCTTTGTAGTGTGCATACTAATTGACTGAAAAATCCCTTTCTATAATCTTAAGCAGCAATATTTCCTAGTTCAGTAAACTTACTTAATTTTGTGGAAGAATTAAAGCAACAAATTTTAGGGCATATATACTGTTTTCAAAGAGTGGGTAGGGCTATGAAACCCATTCACGTTTGTTATTTCTCAAGGGACTTTTCTTTACGCAATAACATTATTACTTTGTCCTTTGTGAAGGCTACTGTCAAGCCATTGTCAGCCTAGTATTTCACAGTATCCAAAACACACGAATGATTTGTGAGGGAAATCGTGTCAATGTATTTGTAGATGCAGCAAGTGATCAACAGAAATACATAGAACTTCGTCATGAGACAGTCTCCACATAAATCTCAGTGTGTTTAATCAAACCTATCCATTAACCCACAGAAAAATTCATGTTGGAACAGTGCAGCATATACATCCAAAGACCAAATTGCTCACCTGATCGTACCCACCTGGATGTTCTGCCTAGGTATCAAATGCAGTAAGCTCTAAACAAAAATCATCATCTATCACTCACTACATGTATCCTTTGACCATGTTCCTTCTCTTGATAAAGGACACACTATCCACCCAGTCTTCCAAAATAGAAATTTCAAAACCATCTTTAAGTGCCAATTCTTTTGGCAATCACCCTTCACCTCCAACATCACTGGGACCTCTGGTCATCAAGAAAACACAACTCTAAACACCCTCTCATGATAATTTATTAGTTACATTAAAAAGAACTAAACTCATCACATGACAGTCAAAATACCCAACACAGAGATTATTGACTTACACTTTGTCTTCCTCCCTTAATATTCACCCACTATGCTGGGTGCAGTGGCTCATGCCTGTAATTCTAGCACTTTGGGAAGCTGAGGCCAGTGGATCACTTGAGTCCAGGAGTTTGAGACCAGCCTGGGCAACATAGTGAAACCCCATCTCCAGAAAAATTAGCTGGGCATGGTGGTGTGCACCCATAATCCCAGCTACTTGGGAGGCTGACGTGGGAGAATTGCTTGAGCCTGGGAGTTTCAGGCTGCGGTGAGCTGTGATCAGGCCACTGCACTCCTGCAGCCTAAGTGACAGAGGGAGACCCTGTATATATATGCATATATACGCATATACGCATATATATGCATATATATACATACACATATACACACACATATATATTTGAATCTATATACATATATGTATACATATATATTTGAATCAGAGCAGAATTTGATCAGCCAGCCTGTTTGACACTTTATATCGCAGAATGTAGATGATAAAATAATGTAATGATCCTTCAGGATTATGCTGCATTGGCTCTTGCGCAAGTCACATGGATATTCCCATCTTTCTTCTGTATATATACATATATACAGGGTCTCCTTCTGTCACTTAGGCTGCAGGATGTGTGTGTATATATATACATATACATATATACATATATACATATATATTCACTCACAATAATGTTATTATGAAGCCACACTGACTCCAAATACACTAAGCATTGTTGGAGCCACACCAAACCTCACTGTTTTCTGAACACAGTGTAAGCTTTCATGACCCCACAGTTTGGGGCTTGCTGTTTCATCTATGGGAATCTACCCTCCTTTTTCTTCCCTCATTCTGCCCCATCCAACATCACCACTCCTCCCTTTACCTCGTGGGCTTTGTGATCTCATCTATTCTTTAAGACCCAGTTCAAATTATTTTCTTTAGGAAATCTTCCCAGAAGTCTCCACCCCAGAGAAAAATCGATCCTCCTAACTTTATAGATCCACGGCACTTTACATATGCTTCTCTATTGTGGTACTTATTTCATGTTAACTGGTTACTTACATATCTGCTTCCTTACTATATTAGAAACTTCAAAGAGACATTGTCCAATTACTATCAGATATTCAATAAATATTCACCAGATGAATGAATAATTAGCTGAACAATTGGTTTAAATGGTAAAGTTATTCTAGTATTCTGTGATTTTAAATGTGTGAATGACATCTCAGAGTTACTGAAAACTCCCTTTTCAATACGTCTCCTGAGGTCATCTTATGCATTTCTTCTCTGGGAAATATGCAAATTTAGAAACTGAAATGAGTAAATAAAGCCATCAAATAAGAAATAAAAAAAGGAAAGGAGTAGGAGGAGAATCTAATCATAAACCATCAATTTTCCCTATGACCCTGAAGAGACCAGTCAGCAGCTTTGAAAAATCATTCACTTGATAGATTCTGCTCAGAAGTAAGTTCTTTGGAAAAAAAAGACTTAGAAAAATATTCTAAAATGCCAAAGGTTTTTGGGGTTTTGCAGTTGGTTTATTTGGCATTAGAATGTCACATCTCACTTTGAAAGGACAGTCACCCATCAGAACATTACACAACTCAGTCAGCTGTATTTGCTCATAAATGTATTTTGCATTTTCAATTACAGTTGCACCAGACATACAGCCAACCTCAAAGAATTTCATTGAGAGCCACTCACATAAAACATGGCCTCGACATGTTAATTTAGCAGCACATATGGAACACCGGAGAGCCTGGCAGCCTTAACTTTGAATCAGAGCAGAATTTGATCAGCCAGCCTGTCTGACCCTTTATATCACAGAATGTAGATGATAAAATAATGTTATGATCCTTCAGAATTATGCTACACTGGCTACTGCACAAGTCACATGGATATTTCCATCTTCCTTCTTAAGATTCATGTGTCTTGGTCTTCTCACCCATATCTCACATTGGAAAGAGAGTGGAATCCATCTCGCAGGCCAGTTTCTCCGAGGCACCTGGCACTCCTCTTCCCCAGTCTTTTCCAAAATGCCTTTCACAGACCAATAGTCTCACTAGAAGCTCCAGATAAATGTGTTCCATAGTTCTAATGTGTATATATATATATCTCCACATTATATATACATTAGATATACACATATATAGATATATACACACACACACACACACACACACACACACAGAATAGTATGTCCAGCCAGAGATTCATAGTATGTAGTAACAATCTTAAATATCTGAGACAACTAAGGAAACAAATCATGTTAAATTAACTGGATCTGAATTTCTCAAACATCTGCCCTACTGAACACTTTTTTCTCTGCCACTGTTAATATTACATCAAAAAAGATGTTTGCAGAAATTTACAAATAAAATACAGGATCCCAGTGACATCTGAGGTTCAGATAACAAAAATGTTTTAGTATGAGTATATCCCAAATACTTGTCCCAAATGGGATATGCCTATACTAAAAAAAAAAAAAAAAAAAAAAAAAAAAAAAAAAAATTTCAACAAGACCAAAGCCAGCAACAGTGAGAATTTGACATGGCAGAGGGATGGTGAGATCTTGTGAAGATGTCCTGAGGTGATAAAGAAAAGAAGCAATAGGATCCTGAGACAGGAGATGGTGGACTCATCAACTAGCACCGCCTACCAGTTTGCAGGTGCTCATCGCTATGCCAGCTCAGCCTTCCTGTGCCATCATAAGCCCCCAAGGATTGCAGAGGTCACATCAAACAGAACACGATGGACATCAGGAGGAGTGGGCCAGGTCTTTGTGGTTTGAGAGCCAGCTGAGTCTTCTAGAGTGAAAACAGTTCCCTTAAGTATAACATAGAATAAGTTTCCTGCATAGATTTATGTGCAGGATATCTGATATGTGTTATGAGCAGGATATCTTCTTTTTTTATGGTAGTAAATTTTTTTATTATACTTTAAGTTCTAGGGTAGATGTGCATAACATGCGGGTTTATTACAAAGGTATACATGTGCCATGTTGGTTTGCAGCACCCATCAACTCGTCATTTACATTAGGTATTTCTCCTAATGCTATCCCTCCTCCAACCCCCCACCCCCTGACAGGCCCTGGTGGGTGATGTTCCCCACACTGTGTCCGTGTGTTCTCATTGTTCAGTTCCCATCTATGAGTGAGAACATGTGGTGTTTGGTTTTCTGTCCTTGTTATAGTTTGCTGAGAATGATGGTTTCCAGCTTCATCCATGTCCCTGCAAAGAACATGAACTCATCCTTTTTTATGGCTGCATAATATTCCGTGGTGTACATGTGTCACATTTTATTCATCCAGTCTATCATTGATGGACATTTGTGTTAGTTGCAAGTCTTTGCTATTGTGAATAGTGCTGCAATAAACATACGTGTGCATGTGTCTTTATAGCAGCATGATTTATAATCCTTTGGGTATATACCCAGTAATGGGATTGCTGGGTCTAATGGTATTTCTAGTTCTAGATCCTTGAGAAATCGCCACACTGTCTTCCACAATGGTTGAACTAGTTTACAGTCCCACCAACAGTGTAAAAGCATTCCTGTTTCTCCACATCCTCTCCAGCACCTGTTGTTTCCTGACTTTTTAATGATCGCCATTCTAACTGGTGTGAGATGGTATCTCATTATGGTTTTGATTTGCATTTATGAGCAGGATATCTTCTATCTGTTGTTTATATCTTAGCAACAGATATAAGACTCTGAGTAACATTTGAGTTTCAGAAAAATAAAAAATTTTTTTTTGCTAAATGAAACAGTTATAGAGGCCCTTGTCATAGAGCATAGAATCTAACAGGAAATAGAGCAGCCCTGGACAATCTGCTTACATAGTAACTCATTCGGAAATGTATTTTTACTATAAATATGAAGGCAACACTATTCAGCCACAAAATCTGAATAGTGTTGCCTTCATATTTATAGTAAAAATCCCTCAACCAGAAGTCACTTATTGGTTCTATCACTGTCTTTTTTTTTTTTTTTTTTTTTTTTGAGATGGCATCTTGCTCTGTTGCCCAGCTGGAGTGCAGTGGCGTGATCTCAACTCACTGCCACCTCCACCTCCCGGGTTCAAGTGATTCTCCTGCCTCAGCCTCCTGAGTAGCTGGAACTACAGGCGCCCACCACCACACCTAGCTAATTTTTGAATTTTCAGTAGAGACAGCATTTCACCATATTCGTCAGGCTGGTCTCAAACTCCTGACCTCGTGATTTGCCCGCCTCAGCCTCCCAAAGTGCTGGGATTACAGGAATGAGCCACCGCGCCCAGCCTGTCATTTTTTATTGGACAACAAAATCACTCCCTCCCTATTTCCTCATCCATTAAATGAAGGGGTTGTATTAAATTAGTTCTAAGGTGTCTTCCAGCACTAACATCTTACAAAAACTGTTGTTACACAATGAGAATAAGGGACAGACCTAGATAATGTAAGATGATATTATATGGTTTATGCATAATAAAAAGAAATAGAAAAATTATGTTCCTTAGTTTCATTTATGGAGCTATTTTCTGGTCAATTCCTATTTTATTTCAAGCAAGAAATATCTAAATTATTTCCAATTATTTTAGACATTACCAGAATTAGCTCCTTTTAAATAAGCACTAATTGCTAGTCTCAATTTTAGACTGGAAGTATGTTCCCTGGTATTTAAAAAATAATGCCTCCTAGAAAGAAGGATCCTTAACTGCTGTACACAATCCCTGAATTTATTAGATTAGTGTCCAAATGAATCCCTTCCTGTGAATTCTTGCTTCCTAAAACAGGGCTCCTTTGGTGGCCAGATGAAAATAGAAATCTAGTTCAGATTCAGCCAACACTTTTAGAGTGCCTACAGTGAGTCAGACTTTAATTTCACACTCTTTCATTCTCACAGTCACATTATAAGGGATGGCAGACACAAACTAACTCTTTACCAAGCCCATTTTCTCTTCTTCCTTTGCCCACATCAAGACCATATGAACCAGACTCCTTTCAAGAGTGGACATACGAATGGAAACTTGCCAATGAAATGTGAGCAGAAGCCGTAGGGGTCACTTCCAAGGCCCTTCACAGAAATTTCCTGTGTGTAGTCCCCCTGCTGTTTGACCTTCTGCAGCCACATTGGAAGCCATGAGTTGAAGCTACAAGAGGCACAAGACAGAAAGTGCCTATGTCCTCAAATCATATTGAAGAAGAGCTACCCATTAACCAGAATACCCATTCAAGGCTTGAAATGAGCAGGAAATAAATTTCCATTGAGTGAAGCCACTAGGACTACACAGTTTATTGTTTTGTTGTTGTTGTTAACAACTTTGTGTATTCATTTTATTATATATGTACATTTACAAAACTGTAACAATGTGGCATATTGTCTTATGTAATTGCATGACAAGAATACTTCCAGATCCTTAGTATTGTTTTAATGGCTACATTTGTATAGACATTACCATGATTTATTTAACCACTCTACTACTGGCAGGATATTTATGTGTTTTCTAATTTTTGATATAATAAGAAGCATACAATAAAATATCTCAATATAATTAATTATGCACATTTATGACTATTTCTTATGAATTAAGTTCGTAGGAATAGAAGTAATGGCGCAGTGCATAAACTCACTCTCTCTCTCGTGGTAGCAATGCTTAGAATCCAAAGTGCATATTCCTTTCATCCCGGAAATTTACACAGTCTTTTATAACAGTGAGCCTCAACCTTAGCTAATACTTGAAGTTAGCATTACTATCCTCATTTACACAGGAGACAGTGACTGAGAGATCAAACAACTTAACTTACTGTCAATATGCTAGAACTGAATTCAATACCAGACCTCTCATTCCAAGCCCTGTGACTTTTCTAAAACAATGTTTTCCCTCTTCTAAAGTTTCTGATTTCTACAAGAATACCACATATGCTTTGCAGATCATTTGCAGGCTTTTCTTGAAAGAGAAATATTTTTCAAGCTCATTCCAGAATCATATACAGAGATAAGGGAAGAGTCAATGAATTATTATCTTGGCAACAGCTAATGAAAAGATTAAATTCTTTCCTCATTTTAATCAAATCAATTTGAAAAGGAATGCAACCCTTAATCCCAGGGTTTATAACTATAACTTTTGTTCATGGAGTAAGTTTTGGGGGTAAGTTCACTTCACTTTCCAGTGAATTTTATTTCCATATTTTATCATTTACCATGGAAAAAGAAAGATGAACAGACTATTGAATCTGTTGTTTAAGCCACCCAGTTTGTAGTACTTTGTTATGGCAGCCCCAGCAAACTAATCCAGATAGTTCTGCTAGGGATATGCAGAGAGGATGAGGCAGAAAAGAGGAACACTGGGATCAGTTAGGGGCTTATTATGGACCCCAGTATAAGGCAATGGCTGCCCACCATAGGTAGAGGCAGAGGAAATGCTAAGAAAATCACCAAAAGAATTGTTATGGCTACTAAGAAGGAACAATAGCTCTTGGTGTTTAATTAAATATGTCAAGTTAGGGGAAAAGAGGAGAAAAACTAATAACAGGATTTCAATTATAGGTGACATGGAAGTTGGCAGCACCATTAACCAAGAGGCAAAAATTAGTATGATGAGAGTTTTTAGCAAAAGAATATTTCATTTTTGTGAAAATCTTCTCTGCCATTGCAATTGATGTGTTCCAAAGAATATTTGCATGGTCATTTTAAAAATGTTTTCAATAAAGAGAAAGGTGGTTTCGGGGCTAGAGTTTCAGACCCAAAACTATAAAGTCTTTTTCATGAAGAAATTTTAATAACTTGTTTTGGTGGTAAGTATATAGCTGAGAAATCTATACATCACTAAACAAATTCTACCCTAGACCATATCCAGTTCTGGATCAAGAGTAATCACCTGTCTGGGAGGGTCGCTTTAGCATGGGAGGTTGAGGCTACAGTGAGCCATAATCGCACCACTGCACTCCAGCCTGGGTTACAGAATAAGACTCTGTCCTAAAAATAAAAATAAAAAGAGTAATCACCTGTCTTTCTTACAGGAACCAGCAACTATCATTAACATAATTATTACATATTCTTATCGTACCATCTGTTTTAATAATAGGGCACAGAACAACTTACACAAAGCAATCTTTGCTTATAATAGCTTTTTACTTGTGCTCATAGGTACTGGTTCCCAATCATAATTGTTTCATACAAATCATGTCTAATTAATATAATAGATTATATTATAACAATTTGAGCTTTTAAAATTTCTTTGAATATTAGCCAGGCACAGTGGCTCATGCCTGTAATCCCAGCACTTTGGGAGGCTAAGGCGGGCAGATCACCTGAGGTCAGTTCAAGACCAGCCTCGCCAACATGGTGAAAACCTGTCTCTACTAAAAATGTACTCACAAGAAAAATTAGCTGGGCATGGTGGCAGGTGCCTGTAATCTCAGCTACTTGGGAGGCTGAGGGGGCAGAATTGCTTGAACCCAGGTGGCGGAGGTTGCAGTGAGCCGAGATCACACCACTGCACTCCAGCCTAGGCAACAAAGTGAGACTCCATCTCAAAAAAAAAAAAAGAAAAGAAAATTTCTTTGAGTATTACTCTAGGCATCTCTCTGAACATGCCCGTCAGGCAGTTAAATATAGGAAAGCACAGTTTACAAAAGAGATTGAAGCGAGAGATCCTAATAAGTAAAGCTTTCAGACTTATAAAAGCAAACACAAAGTCTTTCAAATAGGAAGCCATTTACAAACTCCTAAGCACAGGTAGGAGTTTTCAGAAAATCTAAAAAGACCTAGCCTAGGTCTTTACCAAGGTTAAAGTAGAAGATCAGAGCCCACCTTTATCTATCTACATGGATAGCTTTAAAGGGACTGTTCCAGCCTGTGTCCCAATGTGTCAAGTATTCATTCCTGCTATTTGACCAAATCTCAATACCTTCCTTTGAGTCCTATAAGCTTTAGATCTCTCAGATTTAAAGTCAGATATTTCAAAGGTAGGTTATACTTTCAGCTTTCAACATAGTTTCATTATAAGCAAGCAACATATAAGTAAAAGGATAGAATATCTATCCATCTTTCACTGAGAACTTGCATGATGTAGCATCTTGGTAAGCCTTTAGATGCATTGGAGGAGAAAAGTAAGGCACTTGGAAGTAAAATGTGAAGCCCTAAGGGGAGCAAAACATATAGGAGAAGATAGTGAAGAATCAGTGAGTTTGTCCTTCACAACCCAACTATGAGCTTCAGGAGAGCAGGAATAGTAATGGCTTTGTTTTCCACTGCATAATCAGCACTTCACATAGAAGCTGAAACATTAGAGATTTTTTTTTTTTTTTTTTTTTTTTGAGACAGACTCTCTTTCTGTCACCAGGCTGGAGTGCAATGGCGCAGTCTCGGCTGACTACAACCTCCGCCTCCAGGTTCAAGCAATTCTCCTGCCTCACCCTCCCGAGTAGCTGGGACTACAGGCATGCATCACCATGCCTGGCTAATTTTTTTGTATTTTTAGTAGAGACGGCGTTTCACTATGTTGGCCAGGATGGTCTCGATCTCCTGATTTCGTGATCCACCTGCCTTGGCCTCCCAAAGTGCTGAGATAACAGGAACATTAGAGGTATTCTAATGTTTGTTGACAGAAAGTCAGAAGGGAGAGAGGGAGGAAAGGAGACGAAGAGGGAAAAGAGCGAAAGGAGACCGGTGAGGGAAGGTGGCAGGAAGGGAAGAAGGGAGGGAGGAAAAGAAGGGAGAAAAAGAGGGAGAAATTTGATTTTGAGCTGGGACATTGAGATAATGTCCCGAAGACAATGGCCAAGGGATTTCAGTCTGGGATGGAGAAAAGTTCTGGAAATAGTGACATGATATTGTGAATTTACTTAATGCCATTGAATTGTACACTTGAAAATACTTAAAATGACAACTTTTATGCTACATATATATTTTACCATGATAAAAAAATTTTAATTAGATTTAAGTTGTTATCATCACTAGAGTATAAATGTTCTCTGTGTCCTCAAACTTTCTATAAAGTGTTAGAAACACAAATGCCTTGTATAAGTGGATCTTAGTGAAAATCATGGAAAGGAAGTGTAAATATCTGAATCACAGTAGTCTGAACAGAAGTCGACCATAACATAGGAAGAAAATTCATGAAATGAACTAATTCTTCTAAAGTGGAAGCTCAGAGCCCAAGAAGATAAGAAAAAAGTTAGACATATTTCCCCAACCTGTCTACTCTCAGATTCCTTGGAGATGTTGGGAGCAGCCAAGACTTCCACCAAACAGCAAAAGGAGATAAGAGAGCTATTTTTGTTTCAATGTTAAATGACAGGATGGCTCAGCTGATACTTGGGTTACATGTATATTACCTCAATTTACTCCTGAAAACAAAGGTGTGAGATGCTACCATTATCTCCAGTTCACACACAGATGAGCTAACTAAGGCTCAGAAATGTCAACAAACCTGCATCCAAGTGGCAGAACCAGGAAAAGTTATGCTCCTTCCCTGGAGCTATGAGATATTGGATAAAAATTGCATTTCTAGGCCGTAAATGAAGAGAAAGAAATCATCACTGCCCTGTCTTTTAAAAGACTGTTCTCAAAAACAAACTTTGAAACTTTACAATTTATTATGTAATAAGGCAAAGAATGGAGAGAACTTCCAAAGTTCAAGTACAAATAGAATAGCTCTAATAGCAAAGAAGATGATTCCCCAAACAGAAATGAAGGCAAGAAAATAGCTTTGCAAGACAGCTACCACAGCCTTAAACGTTCACATTGTCACAATAAATAGCCCAGGCAAAAGCTTGCTCATATCTAACCATAAAGGCTATGTTCTTATATATTATTAATATAGAAATGTTATCTATTAGAGCCAAGTAATCATCTAAATAAAAAGATAAAGAAGGTACCTCTGTCTTTATATTTTTTATTGAAATCTAGAAAGCTGAAAGTTAAAAAAAATTAATCTGTCGTCTTCTTAAAAAGTGGGAATTTTCCAAATTATATGTGAAGTGACTAAAATAAACAACAAATGAGAATCATGTAATAACAGCTTTGAAAGGGCAATGTAGAGTTCCCCTAGTGATTTCTATTTTAAAATAAATCAGAGCATTTCCAAACGCCAGAGTGCTTATTTTAAAAAGAGAGGGCATGAAACTAATATAGACTAAAAACCATGTCTTGCTTTGTTGAGATATTACCATGAGCCATGCATACTAACATAATCCAATTAGGGGAATCCTAAGAGTAGAGCCATCAATGGGAAAAATTAAAAATATTGCATCCATATGGAAATCATCTATATATTTCACCTCTGAAAAACCATCAGAGAAATAAGAAATCCATTTTGCACTGACAACACAGAGTGAGATCAAATTCTCCACGAGACACCAGCATTTCTGTTATGAAAAAAGACACCCATTGTTGACGGCACGTGTACCTCATATGTCTCCATTTTGTGTAAAAATCATCTGCTTTTGTATCTCCTTGAGCAACTCTGAAAAGAAAATCAAGATGTTTTTCTGGACAGAACAAATGAGAAGGGCAAAAGCAAACCAGTTGGTAGCCAGTCTTCACTTTCTTAAAAAAAAAAAAAAAAAAGGCAAAAGGACTTAGCATGTCAACCTCCACCTACCCAGATGGTTTGATTTATTTAGTACACGAGTTCCAGGAAAGAACAAGCAAGAAGTATGATTAAGTATTAATATAAGCCAACAGGTTTTTAAGCTTCTTTTTAAGTCTCTCCTGCCCAGATTTACTAAAACACAGAGTTTTGATTTTCTCAGGGCTCTGACTCGAACAGTCAATTTGTATCCCCGGTTGGGAGATTCTACCAATCCACTATCACGAGCGAGGAGGGTATAAAGCTAGAGCCACTCTTTTGATGTGATGAATTTCAGGGCCTGAAAAGCACCTTCTCTTTCTTTCTCCTTCTCCTTCCATCCCGGGTGATCGTGGACGGATCTTTTCCAAAGGTTTCTACTGTGATCCTCTAACTAAATAAGACTCAGCACTTCTCAGTGATCCCGCTGCTCCCTTCCCTGCACACCTTTCTGAAATACCTGGTTTTCTGGGTAACTTTTCTTTTTCCTACATGAAACTTATTCCATGTGCCCCTAGAAATTGAAGGAGACATAGAAGACAAGTTACTCCTAGAAATCTCATAGCCCTGGCCTGTAATCCCAGCACTTTGGGAGGCCGAGGTGGCAGATCACCTGAGCTCAGGAGTTCAAAACCAGCCTGCCCAACGTGGTGAAACCCTGTCTCTACTAAAGCTACAAAAATTAGCTGGGTGTAGTGGTCAACGTCTATAATCCCAGCTACTCTGGAGGCTGAGGCAGGAGAATCGCTTGAACCCAGTAGGCAGAGTTTACAGTGAGCCAAGATCGTGCCACTGCACTCCAGCCTGGGCGACAGAGCGAGACTCCATCTCAAGAAAAAAAAAAAAAGAAAGAAAGAAAGAAAAGAAAAGAAAAATCATAGCCCTTACTTCACCACACAGCTGAAGACTCTCTGAACAAGTAAAATATAAGATAATCCTTTGTTTCGTCACAGGGCATAATGATTAAGCCCATATTCTAGGCTTAGGAAAAAAAAAAAAAATCAGACCAAAGACTCTTGCAAACAAGGAACTCTGTTGAGAAAACTAAATACCACCTGTTCTCACTAATAAGTAGGAGCAAAACATTAGGTACGCATGGACATAAATACAAAAACGATAGACACTGGCAACTACAAGAGTGGGGAGGGAGGAAGAGGGAAAAGGGTTGGAAAACTACCTATTGGGTACTATGTTCAATACTTGATAGATGGGTTCAATCATACCCCAAACCTCAGCATCACACAGTATACCCCTGTAGCAAACCTGCACATGTACCCCCCAAAATCTAAATTAAAAGTTGAAATGTTTAAAAAAGAATTCTGCTGAGACATACATTTGCAATGCCAACTACTGCAGGTTTATTGAGAAATACATGGTGAGACAAGCTCTGTTTTTGCGAGACACGAAAGCAGAGGCCAGGAGATACAGCAGCAAGGTGAAAACATGTCAAAAGCATCAGAGACTGGGGCGTGGATGGTAAAGCTTCTGGACACATCCAGAGGCATACACAGCACCAGTGAGCAACCCTTAAAACAAGCTTAGGGCTGGCCAGAAAAATTTTAGGGTGCCAAAGACAGCGTGTGCATGGCTAGTAGCCAGCAGTCAGGCAGTCAGAAGAAGGGTCTGCTATGAAGAGCCATTCAGGGACAAGCAGCATGCTGGAAGATCCTGGAAACAGCTGGCAGGTCGTGGAGTCTTGATTCGCTCACTGGCTCCTACACACTTAGCAGGTTCTTCGGCAGCTTGACACGCAGGACTGCTGGTACGTCCTGGAGACCCCACAGGCTGGCTGGCAGACAGTAGAGATGCCGCCCACTGGTTGGCAGACACTGGAGATGCCTCCCAGGGGCTGACATCCACTAGAGACAAAGGTGAGCGGCCGGCTGTAGGTCGTTGAGCAGGGGTTGGAAACACAGGTAGTTTGTCGAGAGCAGGTCACCTGGCAAGGGTTTGAGACACATGAAGTTCGCTGGTAACAGGTTGGCTGGCAAGCAGTGGGCTCGCAACAGGTCTCCTGACAGTGGTCCAGGAGCCAAGAGCCAGTCTGGAAGGAACTGGGCAAATAGATGCCGCCCAGGCAGTCAGCATCACTGGTGGAAGTCGTGGTAACTTGGGCCACTGGAACAATGCAGCGTCCTCCAATGGGCCTGGAAGAGCAATTTCTTGTGGAGCAGTTGAAGGACATGATGTCAGACAGAGGACTGCAGGTAGCTTGATGAAGTTACCTCCTGAGTTGTGAATGTCACTTCAGACTCCTGAGCTTTTATATATCCTTGCTGGTGGGTGGGGCTCTCTCCCTGGTCTCCGTGGCTTCTTTGGCTCAGACCAGCTTGCCTTAGAACATCTTGTGAATCTACACATTAATTGTCTCTTAAGAAGCCTTCACCCTCATAAAGAAAGTTTAGTAGTTTGGTAACTAAATCACAAGTCTTCTGTACTGTACTTAGTCTGATTAAGAAGGCTGGTTGGCAGCTTCAAAGCTATTGGTCATCCCAGCCCACACGTTGTCCCTCATTCATCTTGCTTATGATGAGTGTTGACCTGACACTCATCCTACCAAAGATGCCACCATCCTACCATCACACACTCTCTCCCTCCCTACCAGGACCAATTACAAGCCCATGCCCTGTTTTGTTTGTCACTGGACTTAATATCTTTTAAACATAACTTAATCAGTCACTCTACCACACCTAACGGAGCTCCTCATTGGGAAGGTGCCTCCTTGAATATGTTTCAAGATGACAATGACAACACCTGACAGGAACAAAGGGCACAGAGACTTGTATCCAAAGTCTGAGCTGGCTCTCAAAATTAATCAACTGACTCAAACAAGATGCCCGTGGGAAGGCTAGAGGGCAGTGGGACCCAGCCTTTATGTTCAAGCAACAAAGCAAATTAGAAGCTAATTAAGGGCAACTGTATTTGTAGCCAAGACCCTTTCTAAATAAATTGATGAGCTTTATTCCTAAAATGTTTAATTTAATAACAATAGATAATAGTGACTCCTGGGTCTCATTAATATGCCAGTGGAAAAGGCTTAGTTAATGTTTAAAATTATCATAATGTTAATTTGAAAGGGTACAGTGTCTTTCTCCCAATTTGTTCAATATGTTCAAAATATATTTATTTTCACACATATAGATAGAATGCATTTTAATTATGGACAAACTAAAGGCTCTTCAAGGTCATTGTCTCCATCAGGGATAAGGGGGAGGCAGAGTTGGGGGAAGCAGGCACTTAATCAATGTTTGGTAATGAAGAGATGTGTGAAGAGTGTGCTATAATATTTAATTATTCTTTTTATGCTTGGGGAAGCTACAAGGATATCACTCTATTTTATTTCATCTCACTACAATATAATAAATTTTAAACACCAGAATGATGGCTCGTTTGGGTCCACCTGAACATAGATGAATAAACTGCCTCAACTCTGGCAAAATAAGCAACTTCAACATCGCTTCAAGTGGTCAGTGGTATTTCTGTCCCAAAACAGCTGTAGGATCTGACTCATTTTTAAACTAGTTTACATGGGGGAGCGCAAGGGGATAAAATGGATTTCCATATATTTGAGGGCTACAGGTAAGCTACATTTTAAATATCCACAAAGCAAACAGCGTTATGTCAAGACTCCTCAGAAATCCCTAATTGGAAGCTAACGACACACCCAAAGAAGAGGGCGCTGTGAGCAATAGCATGATTCCCAGATATCAGACCTCAATGTCCTGACCCTCCCTCAGTGACTCACCATGTGTTCCCAGGAACGGGGTGAAATTAATGAGATGACTACTTTCCACAATGTTGTGGCTACGCTCTTCCCACCACAGAGGGTATCTCAGTTGGTGTTTGAAGGCCTGAGTCCTTGGCCCTAGGGCCTGGCTTGCATGTTGTAAAATGGGTTACTAGTTTACAGGCTTCTCCCAGCCATAGGTTCACAGGCTACTATGGAAGAGTACTTAACTGTGGCAATGCCCAAAATCTGAAGTCAGTAGTAGAGTTACAAAGGAGAATGTTTCAGTGCCTACTGCCACATTCCTGGAATGACAGACAATTGTATAAGTTATTACTTTGTCTTGATTTCTCTTTCCCATTGAAAGCTAGAAATTACAGATAAAAGAAACCTAGAAAATATCTTCCATCGCTTCAGGAAAAAAGAAAATGAGTGTCTTTTAAGCACACAACTCTCTTCCAGGCATTGAGTTAAAGGTTTGTACTACTCGGCCGGGCGCGGTGGCTCACACCTGTAATCTCACCACTTTGGGAGGCGGAGGCAGGCAGATCACGAGGTCAGCAGATCGAGACCATCCTGGCTAACACGGTGAAATCCTGTCTCCACTAAAAATACAAAAAATTAGCTGGGCGAGGTGGCAGGCGCCTGTAGTCCCAGCTACTTGGGAGGCTGAGGCAGGAGAATGGCATGAACCCTGGAGGCGGAGCTTGCAGTGAGCCGAGATCGAGCCACTGCACTCCAGGCTGGGTGACAGAGAGAGACTCCGTCTCAAAAAAATAAATAAAATAAAATAAAAATAAAGGTTTGTACAACTCATCTCACTGAGTTCCTACAGCAACTCTGTGGAGTAGGCATCATGTCACATGCTGGAGCTGAAGTTCAGGGACCTTGGGTGGCTCGCCAAGGTAACGTAGTTTATATTTGACTAAGTTGAGATTCAACTAAAACAGAGTCTCTGAATTACCAACTCACACTGAGGATATTTAAATGTGATGAGATGCTTTCCTTCAAGTGTGAACAAGAATTTGTTATTTTTAATCAATCAATCAATACTTCATTGATGACATTATAAAGGATATAATCATTTCTCTTCTAGGTTCATCAATTGATTAACAATGGAAATAAATAAAATAGTCACAAGCACTGCTGTCCTACTTCATATGTTTTGTTCATTCTGTATCCAATTTAACAATTTTTAATCCTTAGAGTAAGATACAAGGTCACTACAAACAAAGCAAAAAAGAATAGAGAAACATTAATAGCTTGAAGCTATAGTTTGAAATTATAATTATGTATAATAGCTGTGCATACAACTAATTTTCAGAGCATAGCAGATAAGTGAATTGATTTTTCAGTCATCCATTTTCCGGAGTCTGCCATTTTTCAGGTGCTAAATAGAGGGAAAATGTTGAGTAGATCCCTTAGATTAATTATTAAAAGAAACTTTGGCTTATATTGTGACTACAAGCAGATTATTTCTGAATCTTATATTAAAATGATTTCAGAGTTTGTGAATAACATTTCTCATAAAGGTCTTGCCAACATGAAAAATCGATACACTTCTCTGCTATTCTCTGAAAATACACCATGCGACACAGAGGTAGGCAAGCTACTTAATCTCTCATGCATTTTATTGTCACATGCAAGCACTTTGACTTTTTAACTGCATTCACTGTAAGTTGCAAAAGTAAAGAAACATGTACTGACAGTCACATACGCTTGATGAAACTCTACACAATTTTAATTTGACAATGTTGTTCAATGAAATTAATAAATCATCCTTTCCTTGGAATGTAAGAAAAAATTACATGGCCAATTGCTGTCACTATGTAGTTAGGCACAACCTCAAACTTCAACTCAGCAAAAAGTCTTGTGAAGATTATTATTCTCATGTCCACAGAGTGTGAAGTGAGGGGATGGGTAATAGGAGCAGATGAGGAGAGATCGAGGAACTACTATCCATTATCTTCATCACTGATGGATAATTTGCTCTCATTTGTATAGAACAATCTAAGCCTTATACAATAATTATCACAGGCTGGAAATGAGCAATTCTTTCACTCAAAACTGAATCACAGCAATCACTTACAAGGCCAAACATTTGAGAGTAAAATGAGCTAAGCATGTGAGGGAGGCTGGAGGTTTGATAGGCAGAAAGGATATTTTTCATCACAAAGTTGATAACAATGTTAACCAACGCCAGTTCAGAGAAAACCACTTAGCCTCATCGAATGGAGGAATAGCAAACTTGTGGAAAAATTAATATACAAGAAATGAAATGCTGTCATTCTGCACTTTTTCAGGATGATCACCCTCTCAAATTGAAGCTATTCATTGTCTCTTAAGAAATATAAAAAGGAAATTCAGAAGCTTAAGTGCAGAACTTAATGGTTGTTTTAAAAATTAAATACACCTTGGCTGAGTTGTTCTGCTTTCTTTCCAACTTCCCATGGACCTCTGGGTTGAATCTCCAGAATCTTTATTAACCAAGACATTATAAACCCCTGGAGGCTCAGTGATTTGCACCACAAAACTGAACTGAAATTCATTTTCCAAACTCTTTTCAAAAAGCATCAATCATAAGAAGGGTTGAATAATTTGGGCTGGAAGGAACTCTAGGGCAGAAAGCAGAAGGTGAAAGAAACAAGCAAAGACCAGCAAAATTGTTGCTGCTTTTAGAACCTGAAAATAGCAATCACCAGCTACATGACTTGTGTAAAAATAAACCCCCAGAGGACAGTGTCAAGGTTGAAAAATTCTAAATTGAACCATTCTCCCTCTTGATGCCTGTTTTCAGATTCATGTGGTTTTTCATGTGTGTCTTCATTGGAGATCAAAATCAGGGTGCTGTCAAGAAAGGTGAGTAGAATCCCAAGGGTTTTTCAGCACAACTAACTGCCATGTGGCAAAGCCCATGTGTAGTTGGCATGGGCTCCGGTCCTGGCCTTCCAAATAAAGAGAGGGAGACCCATTTGTAACCAGACATGAGTAGTGTTTATGTACAGGGCCTAAGAGAGAAGGCACCGAGTCTCCCAAGATGTATCATCCTTCCCTGATCCAGAATTGTTCAGGGCCTACTAGGTTCTCTGTGGGGTAAGGACACTGGAATCTATGTAGGAGACAGGCAAAGTAGATAGGTCTTCTCTTAACATCACTTAATTGACCTGTGCTTATGCCCTTTCAACATAGTTCTTCTTGGTCTGATCTGCCTGTCTGGGGGATTAGGAGTATAACATTAGTCCAGCACTATCTCAGGTTGGTAATTAGACTTCCAGTGCTGCATTTTAAATTCCTCTCATACAATTCTCTTATATGATTGACGAGAAGCCAAGTCCGAAACAGGGAGCATCTTTGCCAAGCACATCGAACATTCTTGTGCACTACTTCGAAACTGTCTCACTTCATTTCTTACTGCAGCCTCTTTGCACATGCTTAAGCCAGTTTCGTGATGGTGCAGTCCCAAAGTGCTTCCTTCACTTTGAGGCAACTCACATGTTCCTTGCTTCCTGCTAGGTCTTCTCTGATGCCATGGCAAGGAAAGTCCATGTTAATTTTCTCAGCACTCACATACGTACCACCCAGAAGTGGGGTCAGGTGTAGGCAACAGAGAATGCAAACCAAACGATGAAAACTCCCCGCTTTTGTCCTCCAGGTAGATAATACTTGATATGGTTTTGTCATGTCTCCGCCCAAATCTCATCTTCAGTTGTAGCTCCTGCAATTCCCACGTGTTGTGGGAGACACCCAATAGGAGATAATTGAATCATGGAGGCAGCTTCCCCTATACTGTTCTCATGGTAGTAAGTCAGTCTCACAATATCTGATGGTTTTATAAAGGGAAACCCCTTTTGCTTGGTTCTCATTTTCTCCTGTCTGCTGCCATGTAAGATGTGCCTTTTGCCTTCCACCATGATTGTGAGGCCTCCACAGCCACGTGGAACTGAGTCCACTAAACCTTTTTTTCTTTATAAATTACTCTATCTCAGATATGTATTTATCAGCAGCGTGAAAACGGACGAATACAGTACTGAAACTCACTTCAGGAAGTCCCATGGGATCATGCACGAGTTGCTTGCAATGGTGGCTGACTTGATAACACTTTCTTGTGGTTGCTTTCCCTACTCTTCTGTTTCACTACCCTTGTGCTGCAATCCCTGGAATAAAACACCAAAACTGTCTCAAGCTTTGCTTTTTGGGGAACTTGGGTTGAGACACCCAGGTTCCAAATACTTGCTATTTGAAAGAATTGGAAATAATAACCAGGCCTTCTAATTCCTAGCTTAGGCCCCTAAGGGTACATGCATGCCTCTGTCCATGCAATCCCAAGAAAAACTTGTACATGAGCTGAGCATCCAGCAAGTGACATTTGGGTGTTTAAAGCCATTTCTGCAATGGCCAAATCAGTAACTGCAAAAGTCTTGAAATGCAGCTAGATTCTTGGTAGATTTTCAAATGTATTCCTAGTAATGTGGATCTACTATGCTGGTTCCTTAACACAGGCCAGTCCCTAAGAGTGACATCCAAAACACTAAAAGTTTGGCAAATATTATTGTCAGTTTCGTGTCACTGTTGTTTTCCAAAACGAAAAGATGCTTTTTAACAAAGTAAGACATGCACCAACTGTGAAATGGGAGAACATTTTAGGTAGTAAATGGACAACTCCTTTATAATTTTAATTAGTCATGCATTTATTTTTAAATGTATCAATAAAATAGGGCTAGGTTATCCAAGCCATAATTTTGAGGATATTACATAAAATGAAGCTTAAGCAAGTTTTTTTAAAGTGAGTTACTATAAATAAACATAAAAGTTCATATAATATAAAAGTTAAACTAAAATAATATTTGTAATGGTGAAGATATGAAAATGACAAAAATTATCAAGATAAAAATCACAGCAGTGTGTTTAATAAATATTTAAATGATTTAATACAATGGTTTCATAGATATTGAATTAATAAGCAGTTTAGTTTTTTAATTTTTCAAAATTCACTTTATTTTAGAGAATATGATCATTTAACAATTCCCATTCACAACATACACACACACACTCCAAGTACCCTGCTCCCTCTTCTGCTTATCAATTACTTTGTAACAAATCACCCCAAAACTTAGTAGCATAAAACAGCCATTTATGATGCCCATGGGTTCTGTGGCTTGGGAATTTGCACAAAGTGCAGCAGGGCAGTTCCTCTCTGCTCTAGATGGATGGGGAGCCTGCGATTGTCTGAAGGTTCATTTCTTCACATGTATGGCAGCTGACACTTGCCATTGTGGGAATACCTATGTATGGCCTCTTTATGGGCCAGGATTTCTCCAACACTGAGGCTGGTTCCAAGAGTGAGGACCTCAAGAGGGTATATATTAATATATTAATATATGCTTATATGATAAATATGTAAGTATATGATATATATCATATATAAGATACATATATATCATATATAAGATACATATATATCATATATGATATATATCATATATAAGATACATATATATCATATGATACGTATATATCATATATGATATATATCATATATAAGATACATATATATCATATGATACGTATATATCATATACGTATCATATATACTTATATACACTTATATGATATATAATATATAAATATATTAATATAGCATGTAGTATTATTGTGTTACTATATTATATATAATCTATAATTAATAGAATATCTTTATAATCAATATACAAATATATATTTATATGTAAGTGTATATAAATATAATATATATTTATATAGAAGTATATATTAATATAATATATATTTATATATGATAAGTATATATTAATACATCACTTTTTCTGACCTAGGAAGTCGTTGAACATCAATTTTGCTATACCCTACATAACAAGGCATCCCAAAAACCCATCCAGATACCAAGGGGAGGTAAAATGGACTCTACTTCTTGATGGGGAAGTGGGAAAGTTCTTGAAGAGGACATGAGGCTGAAAATATTGTTTTGGCCATGAAAATAAACTACTATCATTCTCTAAATTGCCAGCACACCAGGACTGGGAATCTCTGAGATGGGCTTAGTGGATGCTCATAAAAATTGAAATTTTATGTTTCACATCATTGGAAATGTTCAGAGTAGAGAGACAGCTCTTTATCAAGGAACACTGTGATGGGGATTCTTACAGGAATTAGAGAGACCAATGGATGCCTTCAACATCCTAAGGCCCACGTGCTTGATGCAGTGAATCAGGCTAATGACCAGCACCCTTGGTGCTTTCAAGGAGCTTCAGCCACTCCAGAGTCTTCATTTATTCCGGCTCGATTTCTTAATTAAACACTTGGCAGCTCCACAGCCTGTGGAGAACATGTGTATTCAGGGCTTTCCACATCAGATGAAGAGGTCAGGCACATGGAAGCTCTCGGGGACTCTACTGCAGACTATGGGAACTTCACCAGTCTTGACGGGTCAGCTTTTTGAAGATGACACAGTCTTATACCATAAACGAAATCGTTTAGCAGTTTGTGGTGGATTGAAGACCATGAAGATGGAATTAACAATGGAAAAATAAAATACCAGTAGCAATGCTGAGAATACTGAATTGTTCCCAACTCAGCCTTCCATTTTCTGTATCCATTGTATATTCTAAGGTGGTTTCCTCAGGATGTCTCTGGCTGTTACTGAATTCCCTTTATTTAGGGTGAACATCAAACTGGATGCAAACATCTTTTGTGTTTTAAGACAATGTGTCTTTCCCTGCATGCTCCTGAGCCACAGGAAAAGGGTCAGTCATCTTACACTAATCGTAAAGCATTGCTCAGTCCTTGCTTTTCTGATCACGATTATCATTGATACTGAACTATGAAGTGAACCTGAAGCCAGCAATTGCTTTAGCTAAAAGGCAAAAGAACTAAAGGTTGATAAAACGACCCTTCAGGAAACTAATCAACTGAGACTAATACCCAATCTCATCTTTCACATCGTTTCTTAACTTCAGTATCCTTTTTCCCCTACTTATATCAACGCAGCCACCAACTCTTCTTTCCTTCCCAAGAAAGACACAGTATAAATTCCACAGTAACTTTTGGTTCCTACAAAAATATCTAATGTAAAAAAATATTAAGCTCAAGAAAGAAAACTAAAAAATAACTAGGAAAAACTAAAAGGAATGACTAATTTACAGTATGAAGAATTATATTATATATTATATAAGGGTAATGGTAATCCTCAGAATTTTGAGTAGTAATTCAGAAGACAAGCATGGTAATAGAAATTAATAAGACTCAATATAAAAAGAAAGCAATAAAGTGAATGAAATGTGGTGGGCATATTCGAAATAATCAACTTTTGAAGAGATGACTTCTAAATGGATTGTTTGCAAACCAGATTGTTTTCCACACCTCAACACCCACACAGAAGCACAATTTTTGTTAGAGAACCTGTTGTCCAACTAATGAAAACACATAAAGGGTAATGTTATCTTTGCCTACAGGTAAAGGCCTGCAGGGCATCCAATCGGCCCCACAAATGCTCTTACTCTTCACTAGGCAAATTTATCTTTTTCAGACACGACAGACACGCCATTCAGATCATCTAATCCTTGAAATAGACTTTTCAATAGAATTCTGATATTAACTTGGTTTTTCAATTGTCCTTACCTACTAGAAATAAAACACCCTCAGTACTTAGCATAAGTATGCCAATCCGATTTCAATGTGAGTTACAGTTTCACCCTGGCTTGTACATCGGTCTCTTTAAAATTTGGCTAACTTCACTTAGTCCTCCAGAACCTGCTAACCCTGGGTGAACTGACAAAATTAAAAGCCTCAGTAGCCAACTGAAGGAACAGACCCTGATCCTGTTGTCACTGCACACCTCCAATTAAAATGTAGACACCAGCTTCAGTCTGGACAGCTGACCCATCTCCCTCAATGACCAAACCATTTTATCTGCTACAGATAAGAGGTACACATTTCACTAAAAGACCATTTTCTCATACTATCTAATGAAATCCTCCTTCTCCAAGTACTTTTAGCAAATAGAATTCTCTTTTAAGTTGAATGATTTCAGTATAACAGAGGTTGAACTGACTAAATGACCTCTAAGAAAAGTGGCTTCTGGTTTTTTGACATGCCCCTTGAATTCGATGCCTTAAGAATGAGGAATGCATAAATGAAGATAAATGGAAAGCCATCAGAAAAGCTGTTTTGTAATGAGCAATAGTTGTTCTGATAAATTTTAAAAATTGAGCCTTAGCTTACATGCATCTAAAATTGCAGTGTATTTTTTTTCTGGCAACTCATCATGGCAAATAATTTGGTATATTGACCTTTGAATTTACCATTTAAGTTTGCACATTATTGCATACCCAAATAGTACATTGTGTCCATTGAAATTACTTCTTGCATATCCCACTGCACTTTCTACTATTGCTTATTTTAAATATCTTCCTCTTTAGTGATATATATTACATATTAGAGGCCACAAAACAGTATCCTAGTAGTAGTCCAACAAATCTTCATTTATATACAAACTTAAAAGCTAAAGCAAAATTTAAAATTTATCAGAACAATTATTGCTTGTTACAAAACAGGTCTTCCAATGGCTCTTCATTTATCTTCCTCATTTATGAATTCCTTATCCTTCTTAAGGCGTCAAATTAAAGGAGTATGTCAAAAGTTCTACAAGTTCCTTCCCCAACTTTCCCATTGACTCATTGCATGACCCGAGGCTCCTCATTGAGACTCCATGGGTCTATTTCATGATCATCTGTAAAACAGGGATAATGGGATCTGCCTCACCAGGGAGCTGCAAGAACTGAATTATGGTTTGCAAAATGCTTTGTGATTCACACATAAAAGGCACTACAAGAAAGCAAACTGTCATTGAGCATTACAAACAGTTTTCATCCTAATTATTTTAAAGTAAGAAAAGATTGATATTCTAAGCTTCCAAAAGATATTAAAGCAGCATGATGTTATATAGAATTTCCAAAACTAAGGCAGGCAATTGCT
The DNA here is from genome assembly GCF_028885655.2 of Pongo abelii. NCBI lineage: Eukaryota > Metazoa > Chordata > Mammalia > Primates > Hominidae > Pongo > Pongo abelii. The sequence continues at coordinate 41,165,767 of NC_072007.2, forward strand.
GATTCAAGTTGTTTTTTTGTTGTTGTTGTTGTTTTCTAGGAACCAGAGACGTCATTCACAGATAAACGCAGAGAAAGGCAAAACTGAGGGAGACATGAGGTACATACTTGGCGCTGAGATCTGGCAATAAGAGTTTCTCTGCTTTCAAGTTACCCATTGGAATCCAGCCCAAGAGAAATATAAATGAAATATCTTCCCAGTCTTCAGCCACTTACCCAAATCTGGTTTTGACCTAACTCTTCTTAAAGTTATAGCAATAATTTTCATGTATTAGGGATAAGTTAAGGGTTAACCCTATTAGGTTTTTTCTTACCATAGGACACTAAAAAATTAAATGGTAAATTGTACAAAGTGATGGTGAGACATCTATGCTGCACTTTAAATTTTCTACAAATAGCATAAGAGAAGGCTCCTAAGGCATTATAGTAATCCCTACCTCCTTATTCTCAAGGGATAGCTTCCAAGATCCCCAGTGGATGTCTGAAATCATGGATAGTGATCCTACATATACTGTTTTTTCCTGTATATACACACTTATGATAAAGTTTAATTTATAAATTAGGCATAGTACATGATTAACAACAACAATAATAAAATAGAACCATTATAACAATATACTGTAATAAAAGTTATATGAATGTCTCTCTCTCTCTCTCAAAATATCTTGTACTGTCCTGAGGGTAACTAAAACCACAGAAAGGGAAACCATGAAAAAGGGGAGGCAACTGTATTCATAGCTTGTAAAGTTATAATATTTGATACTAATAATCACATTTAGCTGCACTGTACTTATTTTCACCTTTAAATTACAACCGCACAGGGAAGGAGTAAATTTTGTCCTATTATCATTTGTTGTATTTCTGTATTAAAAGCCTCTTGGGCACTCTTGGCACTGAAAATATCATAATAATAATTTAAAAGATTAACATTCACCCCCTTCCAATTAAGACAGTGCCATAGCTGCAGTGATCCAAAGGTGAATGCTGATGTCTTGGCTATAATATAAATAATGGGACTAGAAATTAGCAATACGTAAAGAATGAAAAGAAGAAAAGAATGGTTTTTTTAAAAAGCGTTTACCACAGTGATTAAAAAAAAAGATTAAACCAAGGATGGCCAATAGACTTAGGGCAACCAAGGGACTTCTTCTGGAGAAATTCTTAAAATTTCAAGTTTCACAACAGCCTTGCCAGATTTCTATTACAGAAAACCCAACTATCCAGCTAATTTGCATAATTTAAATGACGCAAACGAAAAACATTGGCTGTATAGAGTGTCTCAGAGTTTACTGTGAAGATTACAGATGAAAAGTGTGCTCAACTGAGCTAAGAGGTGGGGTTCGACTCTGAAAGCAAGGCTTGGACATCAGAGGTGGGGCTTGGTCACCAGAACAAATTGAGGACTAGCTAAAACAGGTCCAGCATGGAAGCATCTCGTTATAAGACACACCTACCAGCATGTCATGTCAGTTTACCATTGTCATGGCAACGCCCAGATGTTACCACTCCTTTCTATGGCAACAACCCAACCAGTCAGCAGTTACCACCATTTTCCTAGAAATTTCTGCATAAACCACTCCTTATTTGCATGTAATTAAAAGTGGGTATAAATATGAATGCACAGCTCTTCTGAGCTGCTACCCTGGGCACGCTGCCTATAAGGCAGCCCTGCTCCACAAGGAGCAGTACCTGTGCTTTTGTACAGAGGTACTTGCCACTTCAATAAAAGTTGCTGTTTAACATCACTGGCTCACCCTTGCTTTCCTGGGAGAAGCCAAGAACTCTCCTGAGCTAAGCACCAATTTGGGGGTTGTCTGTCCTGCCTCACCACCACTTAGCCATCTAGAACCTTAGGAAAAGCAGTAAGATTGCTAATCCCCTTTTCGCTAACTATAAATGGAAACAATAATGGGGCCTACATAGACTTTGTGGGAGGCCTAATAATGTCTGGGACATGTAGACATTCGATACATAATGGTTCTTCCACTCCCCTTTTTCTTTCATTTAAGACAGGGCTTTGTAGGGGTCCAATTTTTCCCAAATAAAAATTTCAATTTGTTTAAAGTTGTCATAGACTCCTAACCATATATAACTTCTCAGTGCAGGCAAATAATAAAATATAGAATCCAAACAACTTGTAATAGTTAACAATTACAGCTTCATACTTTTAGATCATGAATAGGGCTCAAGATTTCAACACAAATCCCCAAATTTTGTACTAGCTATAGTTAAAATGTATTTCATTTCTTCATAACCTTTATAGCTAGGGCCAAGATCAACTCACTATGCTATCATTCCTCACCATGGTGGCAGGGATAAAGGTGGTCTGCCTATGCTTTAGGATGCACAGTTCTGAAAGAGGATGCCTGAAGTGGTGGGTAATACTTCACGCAGGTGGAGGGGAGTGGGGAATGGGTGGGTTCCAAGCTTGTCTAAAGTAATTCTAATGACAGTAGAGAGCAAACAAATATTCTTAGGAAATACTGGTAGAACCCATTGGGAAGGAGCCTAAAGCAGCCCAGGGCAAGTGCAAAAAAAACTTTTGAAGACTTATATTGTGTCTTAATATCACGGTAGAACCATTATTATCCCAAAAGTCAGCAGTTGATTCTTCTTAATGAAAGAATCGTTCCAAACTGCCTTATTTAGGAACTTTGGTCAGTTCTTCGGAATAGAGAATGAGGCTCTCAGAGCACTATTGTCAGCAGAAGCCAAAGCAACAAGGAGGCAGCTCGCTCGCTGAGCCACTGGTACAACCGGAATTGCTGGGGAGAAAAGAGGAAGGTGTCAAGAAATAGGAGAGGGACAGAGAGCATAGATGGAGGAGGAGATAATGAGCCAATCTCATATTTTAAGGCTGAGAGATCTCACGGAAATTATGTCAGCTATCTGCATGTCATAGAAGAGCATAACACTGATCTATGCTCTTTATCTATGCTTAACAAAACTTCCTCCAAAGGTAGTGTTGAAAAGGAATTTCAAGAACAGTAATATCTGTTTTCCACTGTGAAGTTGTCCAAGCTGTTGTTACGTGTTCCCTCCCCCACCTCCCCTTCATCAGTATGGATGATACATACTAGTGAGGTTTGTATGTGTGCGTTGGAAAGGGCCTAATTTTCACATTTGGTCAACTCAAATGTCAACAAAAGCAGCATGCATCAGATAGATATCCAAAACAATTCCTGGAAATAGGAACTCCACCCTATGTTAGGGTGCAGACTGAGAATACTAAGTGCCCTAGGAATACATAAGGGTCTTCAAATGCCTTCGGACTTCCACAAAGTTGCAATGAACTAATCATAGCTAGATACCAAGCCAGTGTTTTAATTTGTAGTACTCTGATGATGACAGAAGCTGTTATTTATTTATTGTTATATCGTGTTATTTATTTATTACTTTTTTAGTGAATTTTCTACTTACGGCTATGCCCAATTTTCTATTCAGGCACTTATTTTTCTTAGTCATTTGCAACAAACCTTTACATATTAAACATACAAGCTCTTTGGCAGGGATTACAATATTTTTTCTTCTTCTAATCTTGCCTTTTAATTTGGATCACTGTATTGTTGACATACACTTATAAACTATAGATTTTTTAAAATAATTTCTTCCTATGTTACTTAGGCTTAAATAGACCTTCACCATACCAAAAGGTTCATCTACTTTTTCTACTCGTTTGGTAAGAAATTTGTTTTTGACATGTAACTATAACTTTTCTGGAATTTAACTTGCTATAACTTTATTTAGAATGTTGAGATGAAATTTATAAATGAGATTGGTGTTTTGGATTTTTTTTTTTGCACTTTCATGACCAGATTGGGGTAATAATAGTTTGTAAAATAATATCAGCTATCTATATGTCATAAAAGAGTGTATACAGTGTAACACTGATCTATATTCTTTATCTGTGCTTAACAAAATAACAGAGCTTACCAGTTCAGTGTTCCGGGCCCAAAGCATTTTCAGAAAGTAATTTTTGAAAAATATTTTAATGTATAGCTTGATATTTTGTTCAGATGCCCCAATTTTTTATTTTTTCCTTCTCATTGAGTCATTTTTATATTCATATTCCCTCCTATTCATTCATTCTTGAGATTTTAAATTTTAGAAACAGGTTTAAATATTTGCTTGTAATTTTTAATCTCAATAGCTGTCATTGCATTCCCTTTTTATGCAGATATTTTATTTTTAGTTTTTCTAATTTCATTAATTTCTGCCATCTGTGCTATTTTCCCTTTCTCTTTTGTAAATTATATGGTGTTATTTATCAAATTTTTATTTATATACTAAGTATATTTCTTTGTTATAGAAAATATAGCTTTAAATCTATTATGTCATCTGAATTTATTATATTATTTAGATATGTCTTAGCATTATTTCCTATTTCTTCTGTTATATACTGAAAAAAGGACATTTTTTTTTAATTTCTTGACTTGTTCTTGAATTTGTGTTTTTTATATAATTTGATCTTTTTTAGTTTGGATTACAGAATGTTATTACACTTGTCTTTTTTTAATCACAAACCATTTTTGTTCTGTCTCATACTTTTATCTTGAAGCCTAATTGTTTAATATTATTACTGTAACTCCAGATGTTTTGTTTGATTTTCTTAATGTAGTGTTTTTATTTTTGTTTTTGAGACAGAGTTTTGCTCTTGTTACCCAGGCTGGAGTGCGATCTCTGCTCACTGCAACCTCCACCTCCTGGGTTCAAGTGATTCTCCTGCCTCAGCCTCCCAAGTAGCTGAGATTACAGGCATGCACCACCATGCCCGGCTAATTTTTGCAGTTTTAGTAGAAACAAGGTTTCACCATGTTGGTCAGCCTGGTCTCGAACTCCTGACCTCAGGTGATCCACCCACCTCGGCCTCCCAAAGTGCTGGGATTATAGGTGTGAACCTTAATGTAGTTTTTCTTACCTTTTTACTCTTGACCTTTCTGCATTGTTTTATTTTATAAGTACTCATAATAAATAGCTCACACTCAGATATCATTTCTGACCCAGTTCTAATATTTAGGTTTTAATAAGAAGTAATGTGCTCAGAGCCGGATGCAGTGGCTCATGCCTGTAATCCCAGCACTTTGGAAGGCCGAGGTGAGGTGGGCAGATCACCTGAGGTCAGGAGTTTAAGACCAGCCTGGCCTACATGGTGAAACCCGATCTCTACTAAAACTACAAAAATTAGTCAGGCGTGGTGGCACATGCCTGTAATCCCAGCTTCTAGGGAGGCTGAGGTAGGAGAATTGCTTCAACCCAGAAGGCGGAGGTTGCAGTAAGCCAAGATCGCACCACTGCACTCCAGCCTGGAGGACAGAGCCAGACTCCATCTCAAAAAAAAAAAAGATGTGTTCATATTTATTTCATGTTTGGATTTGCTTTTGTCAACCAATTTTGTAAGTCCTATTTTAAGATTTCTTATGTTTTTACCATTATTTTGATGTATTAATAATATTTTCATTTATTGTTTTCAATCATACATCTTTATTCAATTCTATATGTCATCACCTTGTAAAATATTTTAAGACATACTTCTCATAAAAGCCAAGAATTGCAAATATTCCAAAAGTTCACCAACATTAGAAGGGATAAATAAATTATATGAATAGACAATGAAATCCTATAAAGTAATAAAATTAAATAAACTAGGCTATATCAACAACATGAATGACCCAAACTGTTGACAAAAAAAAAGCAACATACAAAATAATACATACATACGGAATTTAATTCTACTTACATAATGTTCGAAAGCAGGCAAAAGTAAACCATATTGTTCAGGTGGCAAAATGATTTTATTTCAAGACACAAAAGTTAGGATGATACTCATGGCAAAGGAGAAGGAATGAATTTATAATCTGAGAGGAACAAAGCAGGCTGCTGGGGTAGGCTGGTGTCAGACTCCTTCTCCCCCTGAACAGTGGTTACACTGGTGTTAGCTTTATGATTAAAGCACCAAATCCTACGCATTCATCGTGTGCAAGATTCTATATGGAACACTGCATCTCGCAATGAAATAATCTCACACATCTTTGTAATTTAAAAAAGTTAATGTCAGAAAATATACCATCAATTTTTTCTCCTCCATGTAACTTGAAGACATTCATAGTTTTACATCATACCCCCAATCTCTCACTTGTTATTTTTGTTAGTAAAACCCAATTTCTATTTTTTAAATTTGTATCAATTTTCAATAATTATTTATGGCCTATTTAGCTGACTTTACAATTACAATCATAAGATTCATTTAATTATTTTTTTCACTATTGACCATTAGTCATTTTGAGGTTTTCTTTTTAATTTCCAGTAGCTTAAGAAGAGAACGTTATTAGCAGTCTACTTTTTTAGCCAATTATTATCTGAAAATGTACTTCAGTTGCATTCTATGTGAATAAAAACCCAATTAAGTATTAAACAAAAAAATGTTAAAGCCAAACACATTTGTTCTCAAAATCCTGAAAGTCGTGCTTCATTTCTTCTTGCAGTTAATGTTCAGAAGACAATTCTGAAACACCACATTCCTTCTGTTACATCTCCAGGATTCATGAACCATATCATCTTCTCTGTCATCAATTTCATTCTTTATCCCCTTCATCTGAATTCTGGAAAGCTTCTCAAAGTTGTTTTCCACATTATGATGCATTACATCATAGAAAAACTTTTCCATTTTAAGCCTCCTCATACAGATTTTAGTCTTTCTCATGCAAATTTTAAATCAGCGATTACATTTTAGTTTCCTTTATCTTTTCCTGCCTCATCCAACTCACTGAATTTTCGCTTGCTTGCTCTCTCTCCTCTGTCTCAGCTGGATCCCTTTTTAATCTGTTTCCTGTTTTTCTTTTCCCCATGCTTCTGCTTCATATTTTCTAGAGTTTTATTGAAAGCACAAAGAGATCATTTTACATTTGTTCTCTTTCTTGTGGAAAATATTTTAGAAATACAACATCTGCATCTTCTTCCTTTTAAGCTTGAGAACATTTTCTTCAGTACCGTATTGAGGCCTTTTGGTGTGATCCAACCATATTTAATGAGGATGGCTCAGACTCTTTGGACCCCTCTCAACCACCGTGTACTTTTCCTTAAAATTTCCTTTTCAGACCTTTGGCAGAAAGCTTAGTTGCTCTAAATCACATGGGTACGTGGCTGTTTCAGAGACTGAGGAAATGGAGAAGCAACTCTATCTGGTGATCCACTCTACTGAGGATCAGCTGTCAGCCTTTTCCTCTCTGTGGCTCGTTGTAATGCCCAGGTTCGTGGCAAATCTTACGCAATCTGCTTTGCCAGGCTACTGCTTAGCACATCAAATGGAAAAAATCAAAGGTGTCTACAAGACATCTTGCCTCCCTGGCAGCTTTTTGTTTAATGTGAATCCTATATGAACTCTAATATCTCCTAATGCAAGCACTTTGATATACTCTTGATCCACATCCATGAACAAGGAGTTGAGTGAACCCAAGTCACCTTCTCCAGGGTACACACAGCTGTCAGACTCATCCCTCCTAATTCATCACCAGTGGGACTTTTCTAAAAGTCTCAGCCCCATTCCTTTGTTTTGGAAAAATCTACATTAAATATAAAGAAACTAACTAATATCCCCAGCTTTTTAACTGTACTTTCCCATAATTTCCAGTGATCATGTTTGCTTCTTGATATTTATATATTTCTTCGGTTGTTTCTATGAGGACCCAAGGTAGAAGTGTTATGTTATACAAATTATCACAGTCTTTGTTGTCTGGAAGTTATAATATAAATATTTTTAAACCAAGAAATGAGCTAGAAATTCTAGAATTTTCCAAGTGGGTCAGTCCTGACGGAAAAAAAAATGAAAAAAGTAGTGAGAGAAAGGAAGAGAGAGAACCTTGAAGTATTTCACTCTTGGCAAGCCTCAAATAATACACCTGTCATTTTGGTGAGCCATCTTATTCAGGAGGATTTTAACTCAATTTTCAGGTGAGTCACCTCAAAACTTCAAACTGCAAAATGGTCAGCTTGCACCAGGGAGCAACGAAGCTCTCCCAAATCTTGTGAAATAAGATGAGTTGTGAGCAGAATTACCCAAATACTATTTCTTGAGGTTATTTTATGCTTTTGCTTTTCTTGCCTCCCTGATAACTTCAACTCAGACAACTACATGGAGCTTTACAGTGCTAATCTAGGAAAAAAATAATATTAAGATTGGTATTATTATAAATGAAAATCCAGTTATAGAAATAGATTAGCACAGTTTCATATTACACTGTAAAAATATCAAAATAAAATTAAACATCTTTCCTAAAGTCAGAAGTCTTAAAATATATACAATCTGACTTTCCCCATGATCTGCTGAACAAGTTGAAATAATTATTTAATAACTAGAAAAATATGATGGACACATTTCATGTGCTTCCTGGGGGTGAGAAATATTTCCTGGTGTTTTTTTCTTCCCATTAAGTGACAAGCTGATGAAGAATAGAGCATGTGAGACACAAAGAAAGAATAACGTCTACATGCCCCAGAATGAGAAGTTTGTCTATAGCAAAAGAGAGACCACTGCTGCCACCAAGCTACAGCCTGACCCTAGGCCCACTGTTCCCTGAATTCAAGATTCAGCTGAAGAAAAAAAAAGAACAACTGTTAAAGAAAAACAGTCTTCAAAGGCACCTGTTAAAGCAGAATAGGAAGTCTTTATTCAGGACCATCACATTGGGGATAGCGGCCACTGCGGTGGGATTTTGCACCGGAAGAGAGAGATTGGACTCAGCTTTGAATACAGCATGGGGAAGTGGGGATTTACAGCCAAGGAGCAGTGTGGGGGTCAGTGGATGGAAAATTATTAAGAGGAACCATCAGAGATAAAAGGAATTCTGGCTAAACTGACCTACAAGGATTCTTGCTGAAGATGGACAAGGGTGATCAGACATCATCTTAAGGATGGTAGAGAATGAGAAGCCTAATTAGGTATCAAAGGTGGAGGGTTTTTGCTAAGCTGACTCAGAGAGTTCTTGGCCAAAACTGGATTTTACAAGGAAATGCAAGGATGGGCCTAGGAGAAGCTTCAGGAGCCTGAGTAAAGTTTGGTCAAAGATATTTGTTATAACATAAACTCCTCTTTCTCATATTCCTGTACTTCCAAGCAATTCAACTGTCTTGAAGGTCCCTCCTGACCAGCTCTGACAATCTGATCAGCAAAATGTATGAATTTGTAAAGTGCTACATCAGCAATTTAGCCATAAAACTAGATGTTGATGAAATCATGTTCTACCCATTATCTACCATAACGCTATGTAACAAACCACCCCAAAACCAGTGGTGTAAAAAAAATTAGCATTTAATTTACCCAGAGGTCTGTGGGTTGTTGGTCTAGGCTGGGGTTCGATTGAGAAGTACTTCTGGCCTCAGCTGGCTCAGTCTCAAGTCCGGGGTGGCTGGCTGTTAGCTGATCTAGGACGGCCTCAGCTGGGGTGTCTGGGACAATTCAGCTCTGCTCCATGTGCCTCATCTTACAGCAAGCCAGCCAGGCATGTTCTCATGGAAATCACAAAGCTGCAAGAGACTCATCAAAAGCATGCAAGCGCTTGTTCAGCCTTCTTCTTGGGTTACATTTTCTAACGTGCCATTGTACAAGGCAAGACATGTGCTCAATCTAAAGTCAAGGGATGAGATGGAATACCCAGCCCAAAGGGCACTGAAGAATTACAAGGCAAAGGGAGTGGTGCAGGGAGGGGTGTAGAATGGGAGCTGCTATGCAATCAACCTACTGCACACCTTTAATGCCACTTTGCCTCCCATTTGAGCCATGGCAATGCTGACTAGGCTGGTTACTTAATAACAAACCTAATCCCTGGGTTAGGACATCAAAATCTTAAACTACCCACCCAAATGAAGATATCTAGTCAACTAGCTCCAAAACAGTGGCAATTAAGCCACTGAATAATTATGATTAGCAATAGATAAAATTTAATTACTAATAGGTAAATAAAATTAGTTCATATCCCAGTAACACATGCAACCGTGGTAAATCCACCTTTGTTCTCATCTGATGGAATGCACGATTATTCTCTAACAAAGCAGCAAGTTCTGGAGAAAGGTTGGAGTAAAATCTTTATTGGGCATTAAGGCAGGCAAGTTAAGGTAAGTAACAAAATGAGGTTCCCTGAAAATAAAATCAACCCTTTGAAAGTGCAGGATCATGAGTATTCCAAACAATAATATACAAAAATAAATTGAAAATCACAGATATATTTCCTCAAAATTATCATTAGAAATGTATCACCCACACATTTAAAATATCTGTATTAAAGATTTTCATGGTTAGATCTGCACTGGGTGCTTTAAAAGCAAATTCTGTCTCTAGTTTGAAGCAGGTTGACTGGTTATGCTTTCTTAGTTGTTGCACGGATTTGTTTGAGATCAAACTTTTTCTCCAAACAGGTGAATATTATTCAAATATCTCGGGTTCAATAAATTTTTGAGTTAAAATTTGGAGTATATTTCGCACTTTGACATGCTGAGATAGGAAACCCAAATTGCTTGTAATGGTATAAATGTTTCCATAGTAGGAAATGATGGAATAAATCAAGTTCTTAATATTCATGCTTTGTAATAAATTCAGTAATAACCTTTTTGATCATTGGCACAGTCTATCTATGTTTTGTAAACTTAATCTAATCAGCTGATTTGGATATTTCATCAGAAGAAATTTTGGTTGATAGGACCATAACTTTTACAACTTGTTCAATGAAAACTGATTGGAATTTGCATATCTCATAGTTTTTCCTGACTCTGATCAAAGTCATGTTAATGATAGTCCTTCCAACTCAAAGGACTTTGAATAAAACAATTCTCCATCAAGGCAGCAGAATCACACCCCATTCCAACTCAATTCTTTTTTGGCTGGTTATTTGTGAAGTTTCTTTCCTCTTTCGTGATCCACTTTGTTTCTATCTCTAGGATAAGATAGAATTTCTCTAAAAAAAAAACTGCTGCACTACGGATTTTAACTTTTTTTTTTTTGAGACTAAAATATGAAGCAGATCACACGGTACAGTGTGATAAGAGTCCTAACAGCAGTAGGCACCTTTTATCCAATTTCCCTTATAATCAGCACGTGGGTTGTTTCAGACAGCTGGTTGGGCTGAGGCACTTTCAGAGACCATAGAATACAGCAAAGTCTCCTTATCCACAGAGAATTCTATGCCATGCCAGGAACATAAAGCCTTCTCAGCAATCCTAAAAGGGAAAATGGAAAGATTCTACGAATATCTTTCTTTTGTAGAGCTGAGCGACATCCCTAGACTTGCCTCAATTTTCAGTCCTAGTTGTCATATGGAATGAACAAAATTATGAAAGGAGCTCTTTATAAGAGAAAGGTTTATTTCTTCCTAAATCTAATATTAGTGCAGTTTGAATAGGCATTCAAAGAAAAGTTAATGAGACTTCATTGATGGAATTTTATGAAAGGTATCAGGAAATAAAAAAGCAAATTTATGTCTTCCCACTCTCGAATAAAGAAGATTTTACTAATAGCTAAAATACACCGCAATAATACAATAGCAAATTTTTTTCTATCCTCTGCTCCCATTGCTGAACACCCCTCAAAGTGATCTGAAACTGTTATTTTACATCCTGCCCAGCCTTTCCCTACCTTAACTTTCTCCAGCCTCAGTAACATTGCTGAAATTATTCCCCTGAAGGTCACCAATGACTGCTTTACATTTTACCTTATTTTATTGTAAACGATAATGAAACCGCCTTTGCAAAAATTATAACTGAGGAAATTACGACAGTGAAAGAGATCAGACCTAACCGACTCCATCTTGCTTCTAATCTTTAACTTTGGGAAGGAATTCAGTTCACGGGTTGACTCTGAAACAAAATTGATAACAGCCCTTTCCCAAAAAGTCACTCTTCTTGCCTGGGAACCAGTCTGCCTTTGCAGAAATAACAAATGAGCTGCAAGATTAGAAATTATGGTTTAGGGGTCATGCAGCCTCTGGTTCCAAGAGTCTGAACCTCCTCAAATTGCTCAAAACGTAAAATCAGTGCCTCAGATATTTTGCAGACCTTGCATTGGATGGATCAACTGACACCACCCAGACCAGTAATCTGGCTCAACCAGTTCTGCGATCCCACCCAGGAAGAGAAAACAGCAAGAAAAACACTTCAACCCCCTAGGATTCCATCTCCAACCTGACCAATCCACATTCCCCACTTCCCAGGCCCCTACCCGCCAAAATATCTTTAAAAACTCTGATCCCCGAATGCTTGAGGAGACTGATTTGAGTAATAATAAAACTCCGGTCTCCAGCACAGCCGGCTCTGTGCAAATTACTCTTTCCAATGCAATTCCCTGTCTTGATAAATCAGCTCTGTCTAGGCAGCGGGCAAGGTGAACTCACTGAGCGATTACAATAACACATAAACAGAAAATCACATAAAACAAAAACACTAATAAATTATCACAACATATTGTAAAATATCAACTATCTCTCAGGACAAAAAAAAAGAACATTGTCTAATCTCTTTCTCCTCCTCAAAGACCATCTCTATCCTTATGCCTAACACTATGTTTCGTTTTTCCTGCTTTTCATCTTTTTATGAATGGATTCATGTGCCTCCCTTATTACGGAATTGTGTCTGGCTTATTATGGAATTGTGTCTAGCTTATTTCTTCAATATTCTGATGGTGAGATTTACCCATGCCATTGCATGCATCAGTTCATTCATTTGCATTGTTATACAGCGTTCTTATTGTGTGACTATTGCACAATTTATCATATTACTACTGATTAACATTTAGATCATTTCCAGTATTTGGCTATAATAATGTTGCTATGAACATTCTTATATGGTCTCTTACTGCACTTGCACACACATGTCTGTTGGGTAACTAAAAGTCAAATTTCAAGACCATACAGTACATATATGTATTAACACTAATAGGTAATTAGCAATCGTATCTATTTCTACTTCCCCTATCAGTTTGGGAAAGTTTCATTTCCACTTCAACATTTCGTGTTGTCAGTCATTGTAATTTTAGCTATTTAGGGATACACATTGTACCTCCTAGTGGCTTTAGTTTGTAATTTTCTGATTAGCACAACACTTTTCCGTGTCTGTGGCCACTTGAATGAATCTTTTGTGAAATACCTGTTCAACTCCCTTGCCTGTTTTTCTATTAAACTATCGTTTTCTTATTGACTTGTGGTGTTCCTTTATATGATATAAACACTAGCTCTTTGTCAGTTACTTGTTATGCAAATGTCTCCTGCTGCTTGGTGGTTTACCTTTTTTACTTTCTTAACAAAATACCTTAATCTTGACGCTGTCCTGTCTATTGACATTTCCTTTACATTTAATGTGTTTGAGGGTCGTGTTTATGAAATCTTTCTTCAATTGGAGTTTATACATATATTCTCCTAGCTTTTCTTTCACAAGTTTTTATGCTTCTGCTTTTCACATTTTAATAGAGAATCTAGGGAATTGATTTTTTGTGTACTATGTGAAGTAGGAGTAAAGACTAAATTTTCCTAAGGATGTCCAATTGCCCCAGAACCATGTATTGAAAAGATTCCTTTTGCCCACTCTCCTGCAGCACCACCTTTAACAGAAATAAATTGTTCTGTTTCTAGAACATCTATTCTATCCTTTGATCTAGTTTTCCTTGTTCCAATATCACATTGTCTTAATTATAGTACAGCTTTATAGTAGGTCTTGACATCTTTTTTTTTTTTCTTTTTTTTTTGAGACAGGGTCTCGCTCTGTCGCCCAGGCTGGAGTGCAGTGGTGCGATCTCGGCTCATTGCAAGCTCCGCCTCCCGAGTTCACGCCATTCTCCTGCCTCAGCCTCCTGAGTAGCTGGGACTACAGGCGCCCACCACCACACCCAGCTAATTTCTTGTATTTTTGGTAGAGACGGGGTTTCACCGTGTTAGCCAGGATGGTCTCGATCTCCTGACCTCGTGATCTGCCCGCCTCAGCCTCCTAAAGTGCTGGGATTACAGGCGTGAGCCACTATGCCGGCCTTGATATCTTTATAGCATAAATCTCTCAACTTCTTTTACTTCAAGAGTGTGTTGGCTATTCTTGGCTCTTCGCAGGTATAGAGATATATATATATGCAAACTGATATATATATATATCAACTTGTAGGGAAATTAATATCTTTACAATATTGAGTCATCCAATCTATAACATGGTACAGCCATCCATTTCTTTTATCTCTCTCAATAATATTTTATAGTTTTCTGTGTGGAGATTGTACACATCTTTCACTAGATTTATTCTTAGGTGTCTTATATTTTATGTTATTATACATAGCATTTTAAAATTTTATTGTCTATTTGTTGCTGACACAGAAATACTTTTGATTTTATATACAGACCTTATGCTCAGAAAATATGCTAATTTTGCTTACTACTTCTACCAATTTACTTGTGCTTTTGTTCCTAATTTTGTCCACATGTGATCATAGGATCTGTGATATGATAGCTTTATTTCTTTCTTTCTAATTCTAAATAATTTTGTTTCTTATATTTGCCTTTTTGCAGACAGAGACTCCAATAAAATGATGACTAGAAGTGACAAATATTGGGCATTCTTATTTCAAACACTAATGTCTCAAAATTTCACCACTAAATATAATGCTTGCTGAAGTCTTATTATAGATATTATGGACCTGGTTAATGAAATTCCCTTATATTTTTCCTATGCTATGTGTTCAACATATTATTATAAACAGATGTTAAGTTTTATATACTTTTTCTGCATCTATTGGGAGGACCAAATGATTTTTCCCTCTTAATGTTTCTTTATGCTATACTTATTTTCAAATACTTAACTAACCTTGCTTTTCTGCAATCATTTTAGTTTTCATTGAGTTATAACTTATGTAAAATAAACTTCATTGATTCTGCATATACAATTTGGTGAAGTTTGGTAAGTGCATACAGTCATGTAACCATCACCATAATCAAGATACACAATAACTCCATCCTAATCCCTAAAATGTTTCCTCATGCCCTATGGCTGTCAATCACCACCTCTGATGAGTGGCTTCAGGGAACTACGAATGTGCTTTCTATCACTACCGTTTTGCCTTTCTTTGAGTTTCAGGTAAATGAAATAACAGATTATGTAGTCTGTGGTGTTGGAATTATTTCACTATTTTTGAGATTCACTGTTTCTGAAATCCAGTGCATTGTTGCATGCATTAATGTTTTACTGCTTTTTACTTCTGAATAGTATTCCATAATATAAAAATACCACAATTTTTTTAATCATTTGCCAATTGATGGCCATTTGAGTTGTTTACACTTTTTGGCATCTATGAACAATACTGGTATGAATATTATTGTACAATATATTATATGCACCTATGTTCCATTTCTCTTGAATTAATAACTAGTAATGGGATTGCTGAGTTGTATGTTAGGTGCAGGTGTATGTTTAACTTTATAAGACATTGCTATATTGTTTTCCAAAGTATTCGTACAAGTTTTGCATTCCCACTAACAATATTGTCATGCATTCTCACCAACACTTGGTATGGTCAGTCTTTTTAATGTCAGCCAACCTAATAACATGTGATATCTCATTTGGGGTTTTATTCTGCATTTCTTTGATAACTAATGATATTAAATATTTTTATATGATTATTGGCTCATTAGATACTTTCATTTGTGAAGTATCTGCCCAAATTTTTTGTACATTTTAAATTAGGTTTTCTTATTATTGGGTTCTCTAAATTATTCTTAAAATATTCTTTAAAGTACAATTTAAAGAATTATTAAATTATTCTTTAAACACATCTTTAACTGCATCCCACATTTTGATAGGTAGTATTTTTATTATCATTAATTTAAATTATTTTCCCTTATGGTGTCTTTTTTGGCCCATCAGTCATTCATTTCCAAAAGTGGGGATTTTCTGGTTAACATTTTTATAATTGACAAATAATATTTGCCTATATTTATGAGGTACAATGTGATGTTTTAATTTCTGTATACATTATCAAATGATTAAATAAAGCTAAATAACATTTCCTTTACCTCATATTGTTTTTGTGGCACAAACATTTAAAATCTGCTCTCTTAACAATTTTGCAATATATGTTACATTATTACGAACTATAGTTACCTTGCTGTGCAACAGATCTCAAAAAAACATTCCTTCTAATTGAAACTGTACCTTTTGGCCAACATCTCATTCTCCAATCCCCACCTCCAGCCTTTGGTAACCATCATTCTATTCTCTACTTCTATGAGATTAACTTTGTTATATTTCACATATAAGTGAGATCATGCAGTATTTGTCTTCTGTGCCTGGCTTATTTCACTTAGCATAATCTCCTCCAGGTTTATCCACGTTGTCACAAATGACAATTCCCTTCTTCTTGTGGCTGAATATATTTCATTTTGTATATACACCACATTTTCTTATTTATTCATCCATAATGGACACTTAGGTTGATTCCATTCTGGTTAACTTTTTGTTACTGATTTGTAGTTTAATTGGCCTTTACTCAGTGACATTTTCCATATGATTTCAACCTCTAGAAATTTTGGGGAACTTGCTTTATGGTCTTGCGTGTGGTCAATTTATGTCAATATTCCATGTCTGCTTGAAAATAAAGTTCATTTTACAGTTGCTGAGTATAGCTCTCATGTATCTAATTAGGTGGTAGTTATTCATGTTTTTTAATTCTATTTTCTTCCTGATATTTCTGTCTGGTTGCCCAACCATTTTTTGAGAGAGGCGCTTTTAAATGCTTTGCTATGATTAGGAATTTTTCCACTTCTGATAATTTTTGCTTTATATAAGTCTATGTTATTAGGTATATGCAAACATGGAATTTTTATCTTCTTGTGAATTGAATATTTTATTATTTTCAACACTTCATCTGTATTTTTATTTATGTTTTTGTCCTAAAATGTATGTTGCCTGGTATGTAAATATATATACAAACTTTCCCTTGGTAGAGTTTGCATGGTATATCTTTTCTCATCTGTTTTCCTTTTAACTTTATATTTTTGATGCATGTCTTCTAAGCTATAAATTGTTAATGTTTTATCCCATTTGACAAACTTGGTGTTCTAATGGGACAGCTTAGTTCATTGACAATATAATTAGTGACATATTTCAATTTGCATCTACTGTCATATTCAGTCCCTTCTATTTATCTAACCTGTTCTCCTTTTTTTATTTTACTTTATACTTTTGGATAAAATATTCTTATTATTCCACTTTTTATCACTATTAGCTTAGTGCTAATATCTGACCTTACTATTCTTCATTGATTTCCCTAAAGATTACATTATTCATCCTTCAGTTATCAAAATCTAATGTTACATGGGACTTTTTGGTTCTTCCAGAGGAAAGCAAAAAATTGAAACATTTTTAATTTCATTAATTCCCCTCCCACTTATATAATATTGTCATATTTTATCATAAGGTTCTACTTTTATGTTTTACATAGTCATTAAACATTTACACTTCTTCATCTGTTTCTCACTTTTATTGTTCTTTATTTCTTCCTGTATCTCACATTCTGAGCCTGAATAATCTTTCTCTGTCTTTGGTGTAGATTACAGGTGATGAATTCTGCCAGGTTTTACTTATCTAAAAATGCTGTTTATCTATTTTTGGATGATTTTCCCTGGATACAAAATTCACAGTAGCAAGTTATTTACTACGAGCACTCTGAGAACTCTGAAGATAACATTTTATTACCAGCTAGCTTTCATTGTTTCAATTCTGCAGTCAGCTTGTCACTAATAGTTGTCCCTTTGAAAGTAGTTTGGCTTTTTCTCCTCTGAATGTCTGAATGCTTTTATTATTTTTCTTTGTTTTCGGTTTTCAGATGTTTTAATACGACAAGCTCAGGTTTGTTTGTTTGTTTGTTATTCTCTTGCTCAGGATCTGTAGAGATGATTGAATATGTGACTTTATGGTTTTTGCTAACTTTAGAGAATTCTCAGATTCAATCTCATCATGTATTGCTTCTGGCCCATTATCTCTCTTTTATGCTCCAGGGGATCCAACTCATTTTTTTCAATGTTGTTTTCAATCTCTTCTCTATTTCCTAATTTTAACTATCCATATTTCACTTTGTATTTTGCAGTTGTAGATTTACATGTGGTTCATTTTTATAGTTACTACTTTCTTGCCAAATTTTTCAACATTTTATTTTATTTTCTGGAGCATATTATGCATAGTTATTTTAAAATTTAGATTTGATAATATCATTATTTGCAGCCCCTGTAGGCTTTTCTTTGGTCATTAATTTGGATTTTGATCTATGTTGTTTTGTCACCTGCTTATTTTCTGTTGAATACCAGACATTATTAGTTTGAAAATTGGAGAAATAATTATACAAGTTGTAGAAATAATATGAATCCTGTGTTATCTTCTTCCAGGAAAAAAAAAATCTTTTCTTTTTCTAGCAGATGTCCAAGGTTACAAATAATCTGGACTTGCCTTGAATTCAATTTCAGGAATTAAAATAATTCAAAGTGTGGCTTCAGTCCTTGCAAGGACTCATCTAATTCAAATTTACCCCAACTCCCAGAGCATAACCTTTTGGGTTCTCAACTTAAAATAGGGAGTTTTACGATGTTCTAACAGAAGGTACCTCAATTTTTTTCTCCCAAGCCACAAAAAACTTTCAAAATTTCTTCCCAGTTATCTTGGCTTTTCAATTTTCTTTTCCAGATTTTGGTAGCTACCTCTAAGTGAAAAATACCCCTCAACGCCAGTCTTACTTCTCTGAGTGAGTCAACCCAATTGCTTCTCTAATAACTTCAAGCAGATAAACTCTTTTTTTCTTTGACATTTTGTCCAGATTTTCTAATTGTTCTCAATAGGAGGTTTAACTCAGATTAACTACCTCATCATTCCTGGAGAATAATAACCCATTGGTTTCAAAATCCAGTCTTTTTTTCTGAATTCTCATTCTCCTTTAACTCTCTGAGGCACACAATTCTGTTGCTTAATTTCTTACTTGAAATTTTTCATTTTCATCACATTATATGTTTCTGATTTTTAAAATTTTCTTATTGCTCTATTTTTTTTTATATTTCTACATATACTCTATATTCCTTCCTCACTTATTTTACAGGACTATGTTTATTTTTATACATGTTCTTTTATATAGGTGTCTCTCAGGATAAATAACCCTTCTAAATATATCCCTTCAATAAATGGATCTACTCCTACAGCTACAGTTACATGGATGATTTCTGTATCTTCATCTTTAGTCCTAAAATGTCATTTATGCTCACATCCCGTATTTTAAACTTCCTAGAAGACATCTTCATTTAGATATTCGGTCACCACCTCTCTCTAAGCATGTCTGTTCCCTCCCTTCCAAGCCAATGCTTCATCACAACTAAACTATTTTGAAGGGTCCAGGACACTGGGCAGGGACAGAAACAAACACAGAAAAGGAGCAGAAGCAGGCACATGTGCCAAAAAGAGCCACATTAAGCTAGTTGGTGACTTCCCAGATTTAGGAAATAAGAGAAGAGAGAATTGAACATGAACCCAGGTTTTCTTTTTCTTTTTTGAGACAGAGTCTCACTCTGTCCCCCAGGCTGGAGTGCACTGGCGCGATCTTGGCTCACTGCAAGCTCTGCCTCCCGGGTTCACGCCATTCTCCTGCCTCAGTCTCCTGAGTAGCTGGGACTACAGACGCTCGCCACCACGCCCAGCTAATTTTTGTATTTTTAGTAGAGACGGGGTTTCACCGTGTTAGCCAGGATGGTCTCGATCTCCTGACTTCATGATCAACCTGCCTCGGCCTCCCAAAGTGCTGGGATTTCAGGTGTGAGCCACCGCGCCCAGCGATCCCAGGTTTTCTTGATTGAAAGATGAAAAAGTGCCTTCATTTGATATAAATTAGTTAATTGGGAAGAGAACAGTTTTGGAGAGAGAGGTGCTGTGCTTGTCTTCTTTTCTTTTTTTCTTTTTAGTGACAGATTATTGCTATGTTGCTCAGGCTGGCTTTGAACTCCTAGGCTCAAGTGATCCTCCCACCTCAGCCTCTAGAGAACTTGGGACTCCAGGTGGTGCCCATCCTGCCTGGATATGTGCTTGTGTTCTTGTCACCCACCTTCCTATCCCCACACCCGCCCTTCACCATCACCTCCATTAGAAATATATTCTGAATAATGTTTTCATATTCCTCCTCCTCAAACACAACATTCTCACATCACTCCAAATATTAAGAATCTAGAGTGTCTCCTGTTACCTTCTGTACAGACTCCAAACTTCTCTGCTGAATTTTCAAGGTCATTTATAATCTGTTTCCACTCTACCTAGCCATTATTTCCCATGATGTAATCTCTACTCTAATCAATAACTTTCCTCAAAAATTTCATCTTTCTCATTTCCAGAAGCTGGAAAGTCACAAAATCCATTCTAACAAGAAGTAAAAAGCTGAACAAGCTGAAAAAGCAACAATGCTTCTTAGGTTCATCAGGGAAATGAGGTCACAGGGTAAATCATAATCCCCCAAATTGGAAAGACAGACAGGTGGAAACCAAGAATCACAACTTACTGGAGCAGAAACCTATGAGCAGAAACTCTCAGCAGATAGAAAAACCCAAACTCTCATTGATGAATTTCTGTAGGCTCAGTGTGGACAAGTCTGAGAGTTAAAAACTTCATGGGAGGCTCAGGCATAAGGGGTCCCCTCTGCTTTTGTGAATTTTACCTCCAGAAGCTCTGCTAGGTTCTCACAGTGAAGACTGGAGAAAAATCCCCTCAAGCTCCTGGCAGGGAGTGGTAAAAAGCTACCACTTTGAAATACACAGAGTCTTCTATTCTTCACAAGAAAACTCTCCATCAAGAGAAACTATTATACTCTTTAAAGTCATCAGAGAACAGCAGATTAAAGAATGCTAAATAAACTAAATTCCTAAAGAAATGAGTCCTTCCTGAATTAGCCAAGATTGGTGGCCTCTACCAACCCTAAAGTGAGAGCACAGCAGTCAGAAGAATGACTCTGCACTAAGCAGAAGAAGTGTTCTACAACAGAAGAAAGAAATCACCTTAACAGCCACAGGGAGGCTGGCATGGCCGACTTCAATCTGGAGGACTCCCAAACAAATATTGGTCTTCCTCGCTTCACAATTCTTTCCCACATAACTTTAGTGGAATAAATGACAGCACTAGGACTCTAGGATCAGGAAGGGAAAGGGGAGAAAGAGGGAAGGGAAGAGATATCTTTAATTCTGGGTAATTCAATTTCAAAATTCTGCTTAAAGATATTAACACCAGAAGTTAATTGAGACTGCCTAGAGAGTCAATCAACCCATTACTGAACCCAGCTTCTGGTTTGATTGGATACTTTAATTCCTCACTCTAGCTGCCTTAAAAAAAAACATGGAAAGGCAAGCCTTTTCTGAGTTCATGAATATCTAATTTTGTTTCTACTGCTGTTTCATATACAAGGTCTATGTATATGAATAAATAAAATATTATAATACAGGTAAAGAAGTAAGAAAATATGACCCATAATTAAGACAAAAATAGTCACCAGAAGGAGACCCAAAGATGACCCAAATGTTGAAATAACTTTAAAAACACCATATTAATTTTATTAACTTACATTACATTTAACTCTAGTACTTAGAGGAACCATGAGGCCTTTCAGCATAAAAATGAACTAAAGTATTATTATTAGGTGGACTTAATGGAAGACTACACAGAGCAAGAGAACGGGTCAGTGTACTGAAAAATAAGGCAATAGAATTAGTTTTCCAAATTGAAGCATGAGAGAAAAAAGGAATCGAAACAAATCAAAGCACACAAACAGAAAATCACAGACATGAAGGGAAAACATGAAATTGTCTAATTTATACACAATTGGAGTTACAGAGCAGAGAAGAAAGAAAATGGAGGAAGAAACTTTAAAGAGATCATGGCTGAGAATTTTCTAAAATTTAAAGTCATCAACTCACAAATCCAAGAATGCAGCAAACCTTAAAGATAATTTTTAAAATAAAATTTAAAAGTAGACACATTATAGTTCAAAGAGCTGTATAGCCAGACTTGAGTCCATTTTCAAAGCATTCAGATAAAAAGACTCATTCTATTCACAGAAACTACATTGACAATAATTACTAACTTCTCATCAGAAGAAAAAGAAAAATGGGAGATAATGGAATAATTTCTTACTAGAGTAAATCTATAGCCAGCAACAAATTCTTCAAAAATGAAAGTGAAATAAAGATGTTTTCAGACCAATAAAAGCTCAGGAAATTAATTACTACAAGAAATAGTAAAGGAACTTCCCCACAGTAAAGGAAGGAATGGAGACAATGGAGAAAGGCCAACCACACTGCAAAGTTTATCATGCCTCACTGTTGGTTCGGACCCTCATTCCTCATCACGACGCGGTCTCACTGTGGAGCAGAAAGCAGCGAAAGGTACATACTCTGAAGGAGAAACAACTGCAGATTGTCTTAGTCTGTTCTCACACTGCTATAAAGAAATACCTGAGACTGGGTAATTTATAAAGGAAAGAGGTTTAATTGACTCACAGTTCCCCATGGATGGGGAGGTTTCAGCAAACTTACAGTCATGGCAGAAGGAGAAGGGGAAACAAGAACTTTCTTCAGAAGGTGGCAGGAAAGAGCAGACATCAGGGGAAACTGCCACTGATAAAATCATCAGATTTCGTGAGAACTCACTCACAATCACGAGAACATCCTGGGGGAAACTGCCCCCATGATCCAATCATCTCTCACCCCGTCTCTCCATTGACATGTGGGGATTAGGGGAATTACAATTTGAGATGAGATTTGGGTGGGGACACAGAGCCAAACCATATCACAGGTTAAAATGGTCAATAAAAGCAAAGGTGAATACTTGGTATTTGTTGGCCTTTAAAGAATGGCAGCAACAGAGAAACTCTCAGAGCTGGAGACTGGGTGATATACACATGAGCTATTACAGAGCTGAAAGACCGTATGATGGCTCAGTTTTCCTCATGAGGCAAGCTCGACCCAATGATTGGGCTAATTGGAAAAAAGAGGGTCACCCCTCCCCCAAAAGAATAGTATTGCCTAATGTTAGGGAAACTGGTACCCAGCTGAATGGTTTCAATAGTACAGAAGGGAAATGTCAAAAGACAAAAATGTTGTAATCTTGAAGGCAAAACTCTTATTTTCAGAAAAGATAATTATTTGTCTGGAAAAGGTAGAGATTATATTGAGAAATGATTAGAAAAAGGATACTTTAGTAAGATGATTGTTCATAGTAAAAATACCAAAATCAAGTGTTTTCTCATAAGCCAAAAATACGCAATGAGAAAACATTTATAAAAAGCATATTAATGAATTTAATGTGAAGTGTAATAATTTTACATAACTTATAGCACTAAAGGCCATTCACTTTACACTTGTGCATTTAAAAAATAAATAAAAAGTTAAAGATATTCTCTCCCAATTTATTTGCAAATTTAATGCAATCCTAATCAAAATTCCAGCTTAAAAGAGAAAAAGTCATGAAAGCAGCAAGGCATAAAACAGTAAAGTCAAAACAATAGAATAGAATCAGGAAGGCCTGGTGCGGTGGCTCACGCCTGTAATCCCAGCTTTGGGAGGCGGAAGTGGGCGGATCACCTGAGGT
Source organism: Pongo abelii (assembly GCF_028885655.2). Lineage (NCBI taxonomy): Eukaryota > Metazoa > Chordata > Mammalia > Primates > Hominidae > Pongo > Pongo abelii. The sequence continues at coordinate 41,189,376 of NC_072007.2, forward strand.
CAGAAGTTCGAGACCAGCCTGACCAACATGGAGAAACCCTGCCTCTACTAAAAACACAAAAATTAGCTGGGCATGGTGGCACATGCCTGTAATCCCAGGTACTCGGGAGGCTGAGGCAGGAGAATCACTTGAACCCGGGAGGTGGAGGTTGCAGTGAGCCAAGATCGCACCACTGCACTCCAGCCTGGGCAACAAGAGCGAAATGCCACCTCAAAAAAAAAAAAAAAAAAAAAAAAAAAAGCTTAGAATCAGGAAACAGATATCAGGTAATTTTGCATTTATATGGCAATTTAGGAAATAATTAAAGGATCAGTCTCAATAGTGGAGAAAGGATGGACTACTTCCAGAAAAATAATGTTAGTGTAACTAATAAGCCATTTGGAACATTTTATTAAAACCTAAGAAATACAGAAGGCTCAAAATTTAAACATTTCTTTAAAAAAAAAAAACTTTCAGCCAGGTGCGGTTGTTCACGCCTGTAATCCCAGCACTTTGGGAGGCCGAGGTGGGCAGATTACAAGGTCAGGAGATTAAGACTATCCTGGCCAACATGGTGAAACCTCGTCTCTACTAAAAATACAAAAATTGGCTGGGCGTGGTGGTGAGCATCTGTAGTCCCAGCTACTGGGGAGGCTGAGGCAGGAGAATTGCTTGAACCTGGGAGGCGGAGGCTGCAGTGAGCCAAGTTCACGCCACAGCAAAAAAAAAAAAAAAAAAAAAAGAGAAAGAAAGAAAGAAAAAAGAAAATTTTCATTTCACTTACAGTATATAGCTTAACATTCAATCCTTGGAGTGCCTGGTAATCGAAGACTCTTAATAAAAAGATTGCTGAATAACTGAATAAAAACAGAGCCATATTTAGGGGCTGTATTCCATCCCTACAAAAGCTAGAAAATGAGTGTTTAATAAGGAAATTGTAAGTTTATATTCGAGTTTGGAACAACTGAGTTTAAGATACACATTGTGCCCTTTTTATTTGCCCTGCAGCAACTAATACAATTTTAGGATCTACATACTAAAGCTTCAGTAAATGAAGTATTGATTGATTCAACATAAATACTATGGTTTATTTCTAAATGGCAAGGAAAAATCACATGTAAGAAGTTTCCATTTGAAAGAATTCCACTATTCATCAAAATTTTCATCTATTCTCAAGATTGTTTATTTTAAACTAGGTTTAGAGTAGCAAAGCATATGAATTTTACATTAGAAAACATGAGAAGGATATAAAAGTTTGTTTTCTGCATTCTTTCAAAATTCTTATTTTGAAGGCCTTCTGGGCAAATAAACTATTGGAACTTGTCATCATTTAAACTATTTCCTATAAAGATGAGATCAGTAAGATTTAGAGCACTGCTTGCACTATATAGCACATGTTTTAGTAAATACTCAAAATGGATTTCTCTCCCAAAGAAAAAGCTTAAATTAAGTAAATTACTAGATGACAATTTAGCAGTATGTGTCTCAGAAGTCTGAGGGTGGAGCGGATACGTAGGGTTCCCCAGCTTGCCTTCTGGGTGGTTTTATTTTAGGCTTACAATCCAGAAGTCTAGAAATGAGTGATTAAATCTAGTAATTCTGGTTTTGAGTCTAAAATGTTGCTCTAAGAAGAGTCTTTCACTTTCTACATTTGGGATACCATTATTCTGCTTCATTGGAAGTAAAGAGAATGGGCTGGCCAGGAATGGCCAAAGATATCTGGAAGGATAACTTGATCTAATCGCTCCCTTATACAGGTGCATAAGTAGAAACTTAACATTCTTATAAAATCTTGAGAGGGACAATCATATCGCTTAGTCACATAACAATCTATTACATAGCTGAGAGCTGCAAAGGAAAGAGAAATTTTATATCGGAGAGGGGCCAGGGATGAAAGAGGGGAGGACCACTTTGAAGCACAGAACACTCTCAGAGAAGGCTAATGTAGTAAGAAGGTGTAGTAAGAAGGCTAATGTAGTAAGAAGGCTAATGTAGTAAGAAGGTGGTGATCCAGTGAAAAATTTCAACAGGAGGACTCTGTAGGTCCAGGATTCAGGATCAGGACAGAAAAGTTGCTAGGAAGCAGGAGATGGTAGAAAAAAAATAGCTGAAAATGTTGTAGTGGTGGCATGGTGACAGTCCAAGGTCCATTCCAAACCTCATTGTTTTGTTGCCTCAAAGTTGTTAGAGGAATTAAAATCAACTTCAGAGGTGGAATTTAGGTATTTTAAATCAATCATTCTCAAAATGCTGTGGTCCTGAACTAGCAGTATTAGCATTAGCTGAAAGTGGTTAGAAATGCAAATTATGAACTGGCCCCACCCCAGACTTACTGAGACTCTGAAAGTGAAGTCCAGTGGACCATGTTTCAACAAGCCCTGCAGATGGGTCTGATGCTCCCTCAAACTTGGGAAACAATGGTTTATACCCATTGTGGTAATTCAATCCCTTGAGACAGTGAAATGGCCTAGGTCAAAGGGTACACATATTCTCCCAGAATCAATTTTCAGATCGCGACTAGGCGCCTGGCCTAAGCTGACCTCATCTAACCAAAGAGAAGATTTCTCTCTGTATTCTTCCTCCCTACCCCGCAAGAAATAAATAATTTGGCACTTAGTTACCATTGCCTCATCAAGAGAGGGAATAAAGTTTAGAAGGATGCTGTCTCAGTTCGTTTGGGGCTGCTATAACAGAATGCCTAACATCAAGTAATTTATAAGAAACAGAGATTCATGTCTTACCATTATGGAAGCAGGGAAGTTGAAGGTCAAGGGTTGCATCTGGTGATAGCCTTTGTGCTATGTCATCTCACGGCACAAGGTGAAACAGCAAGAAAGCATACATGTCTGAGAAAGAGGAAGTGGGCCAAGCTCATCCTTTTATCAGGAACCCATTCCATTGATAATTATCTATCCCCACCATAACAGCACTAATCAACTCATGAAGGCAGAGCCTCTTAAAGGTCCCACATCTCAACACTCTTACAATGGGATTAAGTTTCCAGCACATAAGCTTTGGGGGACACATTCAAACTACAGCAGATGACAATTCTTCAAATGGTAGAGGACAGGCAAAGAGACAATATTCAGTGACACTGAATCACAGGGTCAACCAATCTAAAGTCTGCCCTACCCAATGACACTTCATAGCTGAGCAAATAACTTTCCTCATTGTTTAAGCCCTTGTAAGTCAGATTTTCTGAAATGTTTCCTCACTGATGGAGGTCACAATCTTCACTACTTGGCAAGTGTCACTACTCTGGTATCACCAACCTAAAGTCAAATGCTGGTGTGAAAAATCAATAAAAGCATGCAAGTGAAAAGTCAATAACATTGTAGGCACAATAGAACTTTAAGTAAAATGACAGGTGTGAAATACATGTGAAATATAAAGACATAGTCCCAACTATCCAACAACCAATGGAGTAGATATAATTCATAGTAAAGCTCCCTCCCACATTTCTAACAACAGAATTTGAAAGAGATTTTGTAAAACATATAAACTGGTATTTCCTTTATAGAATAGACAGTGCAGGATAAGTCCATGGAAGGAAAACTAAGGGCAACTTTTGGATCATCTTTCCCCTCTACTTACTTCTATAAAATGAAGTAAAATAGACCAAATGGCCTCAGAGATGATGACCAACTAACTCTCCAGACTCATTCAGGACTGGAGTTTCTCTAGACATGTGCCTTTCAGCGCTTAAAGCAGTTACAGACACACCAGGATGGTTGGTCACTTTCTTCTGTGGACAAGTCTTGGACCAGAATTTAAGTCAATTAGATTTGAAAATTAACATTTTTTAATGTTTAGGGAGAGTCAGGTGACTATTTTCCTTGAAGAATCATATTGTGTTGACACCCAGTTACATCTTCCTTCACACTGAATATTAACATCATTCTCATGGCTGTATCTAAATTAGCTTTCTTAGGGCACTGGCCAGGTGTAGCCTCTCAGGGAGCTCTCAGCTGGAAAATGGAGGGTGCTTCCAATTCCTTCGACCCATCTTTTTGTAATCATTTCAAATTTCCATTTTCCCTAGGGTATTACGTTAAATTTCATTCTCATGAGAGCTCTTGGAAAAAGCTCTGACTAAAAACTTTCCCACCAATAGCTTGCCCCCAAAGACTATGCAGTTGGAAACTGAAACTCACTTTTGAAAGACAAAAGCATCCTTGCAAATGGATGGCAGACTGGACGCATGCCCTGTTTCTGTCCCCAGGTATTCTCCCCTTCCAGCAACACATATGATATCCAGAGATCACCAAATAAAATGTGAATGTTTTCACTAGATCAAATAAATGAGGCACAAAATAGCATAAGAACTTATTCATTACACAGATTGCATTAGTAAATTAGAGGCAGAATTGGAAAAAACATGTGTTTACCCACATTCCAGAAATATCTTGACTCTCTCTATGCCTAAACCAACTGGGGAAAATTAGTAGAAACATTACATAAAAACAAAATACAAAACAGTAGATTTATTGTCTCTTGAAATTAAAATAAACACAGAAAGAAACATTACGGTTTCAATCTTATCAGCATTAACAACACAATTTAGCTTGGAAACACTAATAGGAAGAAAAGAGGATTGTGATATTATTACTACATAAAGAGCCAAATATTTGCTTTCATGGTTCTTAGTGTTTTAACCTTCTCACTTGTTACTAAATACATGATGCTCTGAAATTTGTTTTGGCATTACTAAAGAATATCCGTTGTGTAGAATTGCAAACACTGCTGGTAGTCTTGACATTTAAGGAGCAGGTGGTCTGACGAAATGCTCCAGCATTCTACAACCTAACAATTTGGATTCCATACCTGAACAAAGAGGGAAAGAGTAGGTTAAATTTCCTGACCTCTGAAGTTTTCCAAAGGGCAAATTTAATAACTGCATTCCCAGTTGGTAATTGGGAGATGGGAGAGAAGAAGAGGGTTGAGGAAGCTCTGGGAGGATTAAAAAGCTACTGTGACAGCTGCCCAAAACACACTATGCTGGTGAGAAGCAGGATGAAGAGCAATCACCCCAGAGAATTAAATGGCTGCAGTGGTGCTGCCAGAACTTGACTGAGAAATAACGCTTCCACAATCTTAGAAATAAGTGCTGAAATTTGCCAACTGATCTTCCTCTTTTAGGAGAATCAAGGTTATAAAAACAGCAATGCATTTGATTAATACAATTAATACACAAAATTATTATTAATACAAAAAAATGTATTAATCAAAAGCAATGCATTTGATTAATACAATTAATAAGCACAAAATGATATGATCTAACTGATAAACTCAAGGTTCAAACCCTAAGGACATCACTGCACTTGACAAGACTGTGTATTATTATAGAACTAATGACCATTCTCTCCAGGACCAATGCATCTGTGTCATTGTCCCTCACAATTTAATAGTTAATATTTGTTAGTGTACTGTGTTGCAGGCAGTGTTTTGACTAATTTAAGCCTCATAACAACGAAAGGAGGTCAGGGTACTATAATTGTTACCATTTAACAGATAAAAAATCAAAGTTACACAGATATTAGATACATCACCCAAAGTTACCTCTCTAGTGAGTAACAGAGCTGAATTCAAACCCAAGAAGTCTGGCCTGGATGTCCACACTCCTAAACCACTATAATATATTGTTTTCCTGGTAAGAAATAACTCGGTCGTACTCAAAGCTTGTGACAAACACATTAAGCTTTTAGAAAATGTTGTAAATGTTTCTTTATACTTCTCATCTCATCTGATTGCCTTTCAATCAGTCAATGCCCAGGCCACTTTGGATGGGCACCAGGAAGCCCTTCTCCCCTCGCCAAATTTTTCTCTTACTTTTCTACTCCATGGCTCCCCTTGCACCATCCCCCCGCTGCCCTTGGTGGCTGAAGCTCAGGCAGCTGCTTACACCTCATTCCAAGTCCAGGGGTTCTTATTCGAGTCCCCACACTGGGAGTGTGGAAGCGAGCCTCCCTCTCTTCAGAGTAAAGCATCCACAAGACAAACTTCTATTTTGACTCTGTTAATTGCCTCTCATCACATGAAGTGTTATTTTGAAGTGTTATGTTGAAGACTCTTCCCACCAGATACCAGTGAAGACAAAAAAAAAACAAAACAAAATGAGGACGAAGAAATAAAGAATTCTAACCCATAAAACACACAAAACTGTACATACAATTTCAACAAGCTTGTAGAATCCTTGAACGCCCTGCCGTAGGGCAATACTGAGCAAAAGACAACTTTTTAACTGAAAAAAAACTTTTGCTTATTCTTGAAAGGATGTCGCCCATTTGGTAACAGTTGAGGGGAAAAGCAATTTTGTTCAACTGTATCTCAAAAGTGCCTCCAAAGAGAAGATATGTGGACATGGGACCTGTCAGGGAAACACTGAGTATGTCCTCCTGCATAGACCTGAGCAGGTGAAGATGACAAACAGATTCCTTAAGAATCCACCCTGCTGTCTGCATGGCCTGAATCACGCTGGTGTAGGAGAGAGAACACTGACCCATGTTACCGGACTTAATTGTTAGTCTCTGCTTTTCTAGTATGTTGCTCTGGTATCTTGAATAGTTAATTCTTTTCTGTTCCTCTCAGTTTTTTCATCTGTAAAATGAAGTCTTCAGCTCAATGATCCTTAAAGTCCCTGTGATCATTTACTATTGGATCTGATGTTAAGAGAATCGATGAGAGGAACTTGAAAGACTCCTTGGAGTTGGTCCTTGGACCAGATAATCCTTAGACTAAACCTCTACCTGCAGGAGAAACAAACCCCTGCCAACAAGAAACTCAACAAAAACAATCACCAGCTCTTATATGTACTCCCTTGAACGTACCAGGCAAGATGCCAGGTGTGCACTTTAAACAAAGGACATAGAAAAGGTGGGGACTATACCCATCTGTCCCCAAACCCTCTCTTGACTGCAGTTAACAAGCAGACTAAGTTTTGCTTGGCTTCAATACACACTGGAACTAGGAATTAATCAGATACTAGGCCCTGACACAACACTGAGGGTGCTCTGCTTCCAGGGACTGCATGTTCCTGCCACCTTCCTAGACTCAACCAGATGCATTGAATGTTGCCTTGTCTGCAAAAACAAACAAGTGGTGTGTCCTTAGAGGGAAATGTACTAGTCCACATCTCACAGCACCAAGGTCAGGACTAGGATGAGACAAACAGGTGACTAGGGCACAAAATTTAAGGAGGCAAGGTCATGCAAGTGTTGACGCTGCCCTTGTAGAACCCTGAAAGTCAGTGCCTCCTTAAATTCTATGCCCTGAGCTCCTAACTCCAGATCATGCCAGTGCAGATTCCAAACTTGCATGACCTTGCCTCCTTAAATTTTGTGCCCTGGGCACCTTGCTTGTTTCATCCTGAACCAGACCCTAGTGCTGTGTGATGTGAACAAGTACATTTCCCTCTAAGAACACCACTGTTTGTTTATTTTTGCAGACAAGGACAGCAACATTCAATGTACCTAGTTGAGTAAGGAGGGTGGCAAGAATGCTCAGTCCCTGGAAGCTGAACACCTCATTATTGTGCCAGAGCCTGGCATCTGCATAATTCCTGGTTCTTATTTGTACTGAAGACCAAATGAAACTCACCAAGGCCCAGTCCTGCATTGTGCACTGGGTTGCACATACTCAATAAGAATTTGTAGACTTGCATTTTCTCTTCACCTTTTTATTCCTCTTGATGATCACTTTAATCAACTGCTCAAGAAAATTTTAAAAACAAGTGGAGCTCAACTCAAATTTATTTTTCCAACCTTAAAATATCAGTTCTCTAATTTTAGTGTGCATAAAAATCACCTGTGGGATGTCTTAAAAATCTATATTCCACCTGTTACCGTACAAGGGCTTCCATAATGAAGTACCATATACTGGGTGTCTTAAACAACAGAAATTAACTTTCTCACAGTTCCAGAGGCTATATGTCCAAGATCAAAGTATCTGCAGGTTTGACTTCTTCTGAGACTTCTCTCCGTGGCTTATAAATGGCTGTCTTCTTCCTCTGCCTTCATGAGATCTTTCTATGCATCCGTGTTCCTGATCTCCTCTTCTTAGGACACCAACCATATTGGATTAGGGCCCACCCTAAAGTTCTCATTTTAACTTACTCACCTCTTTAAAAGCCCTATCTCCAAACAGTCACATTCTCAGGTACTGTAAGGCCTTCAGCATATGAATTTTGAGAAGACACAATTCAGCCCACACCACCTACTCACTCTAGTCCCTACATTTTGATCCCATAAATCTTAAATGGGGCCAGAGATCTTTTATGGGTTTCTTTCTGTTTTATTTTGTTTTGCTTTAGTTCTCATAAACACCCCCGTGATTCTAACAACATAAAATATACTTTGAAAGGAACACTACTTTAGGCTCATTTCTCCTGAATTCCCAAGAATTGCCTCAGGGAACTCTCCTCATTTCCCTTCCTAACTTATTTTCATGAGCCACTCATAGTTTCTCCACCAGTTTGTAAGGTTGAGGCTATTTGTCCTCTTCTTAATAGTTTTGGTCTCTATGCAATGTATTTAACCACTTTTCTGAAGTACACATGAGTTAATGAAACCAAATTTCATCAAGAAAAAACATAATTTGTCTTTGAGTTTGCATCTCAGTGGCTAAGAAACAGAATCAGAGTAAGAAAATCTTTAACAAAACATGAGAAACCAAGTTCCCAATCCATCTTCAGGAGCAGCCATTTTTCTGCAAACTTAGGAAGCACTGTAGATCCTTTAAAGAAAAGCTACTAGCAAAGTTGATGGTAGCACAGAAATCTTCAAGGGATTAAGCACAGTCCCTGCCTTGGAGGCCTCCAGACAATGCTGACCCCTTAGGGCTCCCATGGGAACACCTAAGGAACACAACGTACTTGACTCGCAGCTACAGTCAACTAAACCAATGATAGCACACCACCAGCAATGAAATACACACCAGTTCCAGCCAGATGCATCTGTCCTTTCTCAGTTTCAGCATACATTGACCACAAGAATTTCAAAAGAATACTTTTCTAAGAGATTCCACTGATCCTGTGCTTCCAGTTTGGCTGCAAACTGCTAGAGCAGCATTTTTTTTCCAGCTGGCAATAACCCAAAGTAAAAAGCAAAACACCCAACCCACAGGCATATTTACCACTTGAAGTTTTTGAACAGAAGCCTGTGAATTAATCAAGATCTTAAAGGCACTTTTCAATTTGTCTTTTAATAACATGATAGAATCTAGAAATGTTATATTTCCTTCCCTCTCAAGCATAGCATTCCACCCTACAACAGTTTACTCAATGAAAGCATTTTATATGAAATTCCAAAAATATAGAAATAAGAATTATTTATAACTTCACACTTAGTTTGTTTTGATCAGATTTTTTAAATGTTTACAATGTTTTGATAAGGAAAATCAGAAGCAAAACCAAAAACTATTTCTGATGTAAAAACCTGAAGTATTAACATGTGTCATGTGATAAAATTTAATGCATGTATCAAGAGGTTTTCTGAAAGAGGTTTTATTTTCCCAATTCAATCAATGTTTGTCCAAGATAAGGACAGAAACAGCATTTCAAGGATGTTCTCAAAGATACACTAAAAAAGATCCAAAGACTCCAACTTACAGGCTGCCACTGACAGAGTTAGCTCAATTGAAAAAGTAAACTACTTCAAGAATATCAATATTTTATAAATCCGAGACAATAGAAAAAGACACAAATGTACCTTCAGTAGAAGCAGTGTGACCATGAACCAACTAATAACTCAAGGTTACCCTTTCTGCCAAGGATATGTGTCCAATCCATAATAATTTGCCAGTCCCCAAATTGTCTCATCAGTCATCTCCAATTACAAATGTATCCAGGGAACTAGTCTGAAAAATAGTTATGCCCTTTTTTCCTTTCTCTTCCTCATCCTTCTGCCTTTGAATACAGTGTGGGGATGTGATGACCAGCACAGCGGCGACAGTGGTAACCATCAAGAGATATGCATGATCAGCAAGATGGCTGACTAGAGGTGCCTAACACTAGTTTCTCCTCAACATAAAAAGGACCAAAATAACAAATAAACAACTATATATAGACTAGAGCATCTAAAAGAGAGTGCTGGAATACCAGGGAGTAGAGGGAGCCCTGTGAAGCATAATGAAAACTCAGGATGTCAGCATAGAGAAGAGAACGAAGCATGCTGCTTCCATCACCTCTTCTTCCCAGTTGAGACTGGTCTGGGGCCAAAACGTGCATTTTCTTTACAGGAAAAAAGATAAGGAGGGGATCCTGAACAGCCTTCATTACCACCATGGATACCTGCAGTCTTTGCTACTGGAGAGTCCCACAGTCCTCATAGACTCTGAGCCCTGTCTAGGGAGATGCCTCAAGTTCATATGACCTCACTGCTTCAGAGAAGAATCCCATGTTATGCCTTTCCCAACACCCACAACCCAATCTTCTAAGGCACAGCACCATCTTGAAACTGTAGCCACTGCTATCTGCTAGAGTAAGCACTGCATCTCTACCATCATTTCACCAAATGGAACAATTGCGACCCCAGTGCAAAAGCTCACTGCTCCCCTGCCCTCAAGTAACAAGCAGTCCTGCACAGCAGAGAAGAAAAGCCCAAGTCAGTGCACCCACAGTATACACTCTCTTGGTATGAGAACCAGTCCAATGCCACACCCCCAGGAAGGCTACCCCTAAGCCAGTGGACCCACTGAGTGCATCCCCTCAGCTTAGGAACCAGCTCAGTGTCCCAACCCCAGCAAGGCCACCACAAATGCCCCTTAGCTTGAGAAACAACCTGATGCCTTTCCCCTGGTGAGGTCACTCCCAAATCAGCAGACCCAATGCACACATCCCTTGACTTGAGCACCAGCTGACTTTCTTCCCCCAACAAAGCCATGCCACCACCACCACAAACCCACAAACTCCTGCAGTCACTGAGGCACTCACAGGCATTGCTAATGTTGATTATTGCTGAAAAAAACTTCACATTTACTACATAACTGCATCATTAAAAGAACAAAAACCACGCACAATACCCAACCACCACCCAAGAACTCATCTGCAAGAGAAGTCTTTCCCTATGAAAGCTACTCTATAAAATTGGAAAAGGTGAATGTTCTTGACACCACCAAAGGAACTCAATAATTCTCAAATAACTGGCCCCAAAGAAAAGGAAATTTCCAAAATGCCTGAAATGGAATTCAAAATAATAATCCTAAGGAAACTTAGTGAGATGCAAGAGAATATAGGTAGACAATTCAATAAAATTAGAACAATTCATGATGTGAATGAGAAAATCAACAGAGATGGATTTTTTTTTAAAAAGAACCAAGTAGAAATCTCAGAGCTAATAAATTCAATAAATGAAATTTAATATACAACTGAGGGTTTCAACAAACTAGATCAAGCAGAAGTAAGCATTTCTGAACCTAATGACAGGCTTTTTTTGAAATAACCCAGTCAGATTTTAAAAAAAGAAGAATTAAAAAGAATGAAGAAAGCCCATGAGACTTATGGGACAACATTAAGTGAACAAATGTTTGCATTATGAGGGTTCAGAAGGATAAGAGATGGAGAAAGTTATAGAAAACTTATTTAACAAAATATAGGTGAACACTTTCCAAGTCTTGGGAAAGATATGAGAAGCTCAGATCTAGGAAGTTCAAAAGTTCTCAAATAGATTTCACCCAAAAATATCCTCTCTGAGGCACATCGTAATCAAATCAAAAGTCCAAGTCAGAGAATTATAAAAGCAGAAAGAGAAAAGTGTTAAGTTACATATGAGGCAGTTCCCACTAGACTGAGCAGATTTCTCAGCAGAAACCTTGCAGGCCAGGAGAGAATGGGATGATACAGTCAAAATGCTAAAAGACATAAAAACTACCAATCAAAAATACCATACCCTGCAAAACTATCCTTCCAAAATGAAGGAGAAATAAAGTCTTTCCCAAACAAGCAAAATGTGGAAGAATTTATCACCACTAGACAAGATTTACAAAAAATGCTTAAGGAAGTGTTTCAACAGGAAGCAAAAGGAAAGTCATTATTATCAGTGTACTGTAGCAATGGTATGAAAATGTTTCAAATATCTAATATGAAGGTTGAAAGCCAAAATGGCCAAAAGTAACTATAGCTACAATAAGTTGTTAGGGAACCCACAATATGAAAACATGTAAATTAAGGCAACGAAAATATAAATTGTAGGGGGAGGATAAAAATCTAGTGTATATATGCAACCAAAGTTAAGTTGTTATCAGCTTAAAATAGTATAACTACAAGATTCCTTATGTTAGCCCCATGGTAACCACAGAGAAAAAAATTATAGCAGATGCATGAGACAGAAGGAGAAAGGAATCAAAGCTTATCAGTAAAGAAAACCACCAAATCAGAAATGTAAGCAATAAGAAAGAAAGAAGCAAATAATCTACAAAACAATCAGAAAACAGTTAACAAAATGGCAGGAACAAGTCCATTTAATAACCTTGAATGTAAATGGATTAAATTCTCCAATTAAAATGCACAGCGAAAGAAACAATCATCAGAGTGAACAGACAACCTACAGAATGGGTCAGAACTCTTGCAGTCTATCCATTTGACAAAGGTCTAATATCCAGAATCTCAAGGAGCTTAAATTCACAAGAAAAAAACAACCTTATTAAAAAGTAGGCAAAGGACATGAACAGACACTTCTCGAAAGAGGACATACATGCGGCCAACAAACATATGAAAAAAAAGCTCAACATCACTGACCATTAGAGAAATGCAAATCAAAACCACAATGAAATACCATCTCATGCCAATCAGAGTGGCTATTAGTAAAAAGTCAAATAAAACAACAGATGTTGGTGAGGTTGTGGAGAAAAAAGAACACTTTTATGCTGTTGGTAGGAGTGTAAATTAGTTCAACCATTGTGGAGGACAGTGTGGCAATTCCTCAAAGACCTAGAAACAGAAATACTATTTGACCAAGCAATCCCATTATTGGGTACATACCCAAAGGAATATAAATCATTCTATTATAAAGATACATGCACGCATATGTTCATTGCAGCACTATAGCAAAGTCATGGAATCGACCTAAACGCCCATCAATGATAGACTGGATAAAGAAAATGTGGTACATGTACACGATGGAATACTATGCCATAAAATGAGAGCACGTCCTCTGCAGGGACATGGATGGAGCTGGAAGCCATTATCCTCAGCAAACTAATGCAGGAACAGAAAACCGACCACCACATGTTCTCACTTGCAAATGGGAGCTAATTTATGAGAACACATGGACACGTGGGGAGGAACAACACACACTGGGCACCTGTTCGGGGGGAAGGAGGGAGAGCATCAAGAAGATTAGCTAATGAATGCTGGGTTTAATACCTGGGTGACAGGATGATCTGTGCAGTAAACCACCATGGCACACATTTACCTATTAACAAACCTGTACATTCTGCACATGTACCCCTGAACTTAAAATAAAAGTTGAAAAAAAGAGGAGAGTAATGGAATAGTTTTTTTTAAAGACCCTATTCTATACTGCCTATGTGAAACTCATTTTACCTATAAGGATGCACAAAGACTGAAAGTGAAGTGATAGAAAAAGATATTCCATACAAACGGAAACCAAAAAAACCCCAAAGTAGCTATACATCTATGAGATAAGTAGACTAACTCAAAAACTGGAAAAAGAAACAAAGACTGTCATTTCAGCTGAAAGATCTATTCAGCAGAAGGATATAACAATTGTAAATATATATGAACCCAACACTGGAGCACCCAAATATAAAAAGCAAACATTATTAGATTTAAAGGGAGAGATAGACTATAATATGTAATAGTAGCAGCCAGGCACAGTGGCTCATGCCTGTAATTGCAGCACTTTGGGAGGCCAAGGCAGTGGATCACCCCAGGTCAGGAGTTCAAGATAAACCTGGCCAACATGGCAAAACCCCTTCTCTACTAAAAATACAAAAATTAGAATTGGTAGTATTCCATATAAATATATATATCCATATATATACACACACACACATATCCATATATATATATATAAAAATATATCCATATATAGATATATACATATATCCATATATATCCATATATCCATATGTAGATATATATCCACATATATCCACATATATCCATATATGGATATATACACATATATATCCATATATATCCATAGATACATATATATCCTTATATATCCATATATATCCATAGATCCATATATACATATATATCCATATATATCCATAGATCCATGTATAGATATATATCCATATATATCCATAGATCCATGTATAGATATATATCCATATATATCCATGGATCCATGTATAGATATATATCCATATATATCCATGGATCCATGTATAGATATATATCCATATATATCCATGTATCCATGTATAGATATATATCCATATATATCCATGTATCCATGTATAGATATATATCCATATATATCCATGTATCCATGTATAGATATATATCCATATATATCCATGTATCCATGTATAGATATATATCCATATATATCCATGTATCCATGTATAGATATATATCCATATATATCCATGTATCCATGTATAGATATATATCCATATATATCCATGTATCCATGTATAGATATATATCCATATATATCCATGTATCCATGTATAGATATATATCCATATATATCCATGTATCCATGTATAGATATATATCCATATATATCCATGTATCCATGTATAGATATATATCCATATATATCCATGTATCCATGTATAGATATATATCCATATATATCCATGTATCCATGTATAGATATATATCCATATATATCCATGTATCCATGTATAGATATATATCCATATATATCCATGTATCCATGTATAGATATATATCCATATATATCCATGTATCCATGTATAGATATATATCCATATATATCCATGTATCCATGTATAGATATATATATCCGTATATACATATATAGATATATATATCCGTATATACATATATAGATATATATATCCGTATATACATATATAGATATATATATCCGTATATACATATATAGATATATATATCCGTATATACATATATAGAGATATATACATATATATCCATATATACATATATGGATATATATACATATATATTTATGTAATTTCTCAACCTAATCTCCAAGTTCAAGATACTTTTGTATGATACTAGGCATTTAGTCGATTCCTAAAGAACTGAGGGTCTTGGGAATTTAACCATGTCAATGCAGCCTTTTTTATATTATTAACTGAAGAAAATGGGTTCCCTTTAAAGTTTTTTAAAATTAGAAAATAGAAAGAAGTCAGAAGAAACCAAGTCAGGACTGTAAGTGGATGCCCCTGTTTGATGAGAGGAATGAGCAGGTGCATTGTCATGGTGGAGAAAGTCTCACTGGTGAAGCTTTCCTAGGTGTTCTTCTGCTAAAGCTTTGGCCAACTTTTAAAAACACTCTCATAATAAGCAGATATTATTATTTTGCCCTTGAGAACATCAGTAAGAAAAATGCATTGAGCATCCCTCAGAATTGTTGCCATGACCTTTGCACTTAACCAGTCTGCTTTAGCTTTGAGCGGACCACTTCCACCTCTTGATAGCTATGGCTTTGATTATGCTTTGGATCATATGGGTAAACCATGCCCTATCTCCTGCTGTAATTTTTTGAAGAAATCCTTCAGGATTTTGATCTTACTTGTTTAAAATTTCCATTGAAAGATCTGTTCGGTCTGCAGCTGATCTGGGCACAACAGTTTTGCACTCATCAAGTGGAAAGTGTGATCAACTTCAATGTTCCAGCCAGAATTGTGTAAATTAAATGAATTGAGATGTCTGTGGTGTTGGCTATTGTTTCTGCTGTTAACTGTCAGCCTTTTCATCCAGGGCATAAACAAGATGAATTACTTTCCCAAAAATTGATGTGGCTGGTCTGCCACTTCAGGCTTCGTCTTCAACATTGTCTCACCCCTTCTTAAAATAAGTTATCCATTTGTAAACTGCTGATTTCTTTGGGACATTGTCCCTATAAATTTTTCATAAAGCGTCAGTGATTTTACCACCCTTCTAAGCTTCACTATAAATTTGATGTTTAGCAAAACTCATGTTGCTCTAATAAGGGCTCTTTTCAAATTGATAGCTTATCTTTCTTAGTGCCTCAAACTAGATTATGTTCAAATATGTTATAAGTTACTGTGAGTTTATTTAGGTGCCAAAAAATTGAAATTCATGAATAATTTCTCATAATACTTATTTTGCATGAATTTTTTGAAGACCCCCTCATAATTGATGAACCCACCACTAATATCATACTGAATAGTGAAAAATTGAAAGCCTTTCCACTAGGATCAGGAATAAGAGAAAGATGCCCACTTTCACCAGTTTTATTCAACATAGTTCTGGAGGTTCTAGCCAGAGCAAGTAGGCAAAAGAAAGAAATAAAGGGCATTTAAATTGGAAAAGAAGAAGTCAAATTATCCTAGTTGGAGATAACATGATTTTTACATAGAGAAAACTTAAGGATTCCACAAAAATCTTTTAGAACTGATATGTAAACTTAGTAAAGTTGCAGGATACAAAATCAACCTACAAAAATCAGTAGCATTTCTCTACACTAACAGTGATCCACCTTAAAAAGCAATCAAGAAAGCAATTCTTTTTTACAATAGCTACCTCCAACAACAACAACAAAAAAACCCTAGGGATAAATGTAAACAAAGAGGTGAAAGATCTCTACAGAAAAAAAAAAAAAAAAAGTTAAAAAAAAAAATTGTTGAAAGAATTTGAAGAGGGGCCAGGCGAAGTGGCTCATGCCTGTAATCCCAGAACCCTGGGAGGCCAAGATAGGCAGATGGCTTGTGCTCGGGAGTTTGAGACTAGCCTGGGCAACATAGTGAAACCCTGTCTTTACTAAAAATACAAAAATAAGCTGGGTGTGGTGGTGTGCGCCTGTAATCCCAGCTACTCAGGAGACTAGGGTACAAGAATCTCAATGGAAGCATATCTCATGTTCGAGAATTTGAAGAACTAATGTCATTAAAATGTCCATACTACCCAAAGTGATCTACAGATTCAGTGTAATCCCTATGAAAATACCAATGACATTCTTCACAGAAATAAAAAGAACAATTCTAAAACTTATATAAAACCACAGAAGACCCTAAAGCAATGCTGAGCAAAAAGAACAGAGCTGGAGGCATCACACTACCTGACTTTATACTACAAAGTTATAGTAAGCAAAACAGCATGATAGTAGCATAAAAACAGACATATACGTCAATGGAACAGAAGGGAGAACCCAAAAATAAATCCATGAATTTACAGCCAATACATTTTTTACAAAGCTGCCAAGAAGATACATTGGGAAAAGAATTGTCTCTTGAATAAATGGTGCTGGGTAAGCTGGATATCCATACACAGAAGAAAGAACCCAGACCTCTATCTCTCACCACATACAAAAATCAACCCAAAATGAACTAAATACTTAAGTGTAAGGCTGTAAACTATAATATGAAACTACTGGAATAAAGCATTGGGGAAATGCTACAAGACATTGGTCTAGGCAAAGATTTTTTTGGGGTAGGACCTCAAAAGCATAGTCAACAAAAGCAAAAATAGACAAATAAGATTACATCAAGATAAAAAGTTTCTGTACCGCCAAGAAAACAATCAACGAAGTGTAGAGGCAACCTACAGAATGGGAGAAAATATTCACAGGGAGAAACTACATGACAGGGAATCAATAACCAGAATATATAAGGAACTCAAATAACTCAATAGCAAAACACAAATAATCTGAGTTTTAAATGGGCAAAAGACTGAAATCAACAGTTCTCAAAAGAAGACATACAAATGGCCAACAGGTATATGAAAAATGCTCAACATCACTAATCATCAGATAAATGCAAATCAAACCACAATGGGGTATCATCTCACCCCAGTTGAAATGGCTATTATCAAAGGACAAAAGATAACAAGTGTTGGGGAGAAAATAGAAAAAAAGGATCCCTTATAAACTATTGGAGAAATGTAAATTAGCATAGTCATTGTAGAAAACAGTATGAAGTTCTTCAAAAATTAAAAATACAAATACTGTATGATCCAGCAGCCCCACTACTTGGTATATACCCAAAGGAAAGGAAATCCATATATCAGAGACATATCTGCACTCTCGTGTTTATTACAGCACCATTCACAATAGCCAAGACAGGGATTAATCTAAGTGTCCAACAATGGTGAATGGATAAAGAAAATGTAGTGTACATACACAATGGAATACTATCCAGCCATTAAAAAGAAGAAATCCTGACATATGTGACAACTTTAATGAACCTGGAGGACATTATAGTAAGTGAAATAAGCCAGGTCCAGAAAGACAAATACCTCATGTTCTCACTCACATGTGGAATCTCAAAAAGCTTACTTCATACAAGGAGAGAGTAGAATAGCGGTTACCAGAGACCTGCGAAAGTAGGAGGGAGGAGGGGATAAGGAGAGGTTGGCCAATGAGTACAAAGTTACAGTTAGGAGGAGTAAATGCTGGTTTCTACTGCACAGTACAATGACTATAGTTAACAATAATGTATATTTCAAAATAGCCAGAGAGGCAATTTTGAATATTTTCACTGATAGGCGTTGGGTGTGTCTCCACCAATCTCAACTTGACCGTATCTCCCAGAATTCCCACATGTTTTGGGAGAAACCCAGGGGGAAGTAATTGAATCATGGGGGCCAGTCTTCCCTGAGCCATTCTCATGATAGTGAATAAGTCTCACAAGAGCTGATGGGTTTATCAACTGTTTCCGATTTTGCTTCTTCCTCATTTTCTCTTGCTGCCGCCAGGTAGGCAGAGCCTTTCACCTTCTGCCATGATTGTGAGGCCTCCACAGCCACGTGGAACTGTAAGTCCAATTAAACCCCTTTCTTTAGTAAATTGCCCAGTCTCAGTATGTCTTAATCAGCAGCATAAAAAAAGGACTAATACACTTACCACAAAGAAATGAGAAATGTTTGAGGTGAAAGGTATGCTAATTACCTTGATTTGATCATTACACAACGTAACATGTATTGAAACATAACATTGTACCTCATAAATATGTGCAATCATGTGTCAATTAAAATTTTAAAAAGAGAAATATGCATCAGATGAAAAGCTATCACTTTAATCCTGGTGGAGCCAATGGATAGAAAAAACGTGGACCCTTGACATACCATGGGGCTGATCAACAGAGCTGAGAACCTCCTGTCTCCAGACTTCTGGTTCATTAGTTAATGAATGCCTTGTGATTTAAGCCAGTGGTGCTCAAAGTGAGACACCTAGACCAGCAGCAGCGTGGCCACGGAACTTGTCAGAAATGCAAATCCTTGGGCACCACCCTAGACTAAATGAAAAACCCTGGGGGTGAGGCCCAGCAACCTTTCTTTAACAAGTCCTCCAGGTGATGCTGATGCAAGCTAAACTTTGAGAACCACTAATTTAAGCCATCGGTAGTTGTGTTTTGGTTATTTTTGACTGAAAGGGTTCCTGACTAACATGAGCAATTGTGTCAGATCTCAGTAAATGTGTCTTCTCTATTATTTATTACACAGGATTTTTCTTCTAACAATCCCTATTGCTCTGTTGATGGCAGCAGCAGGCCATTCAAAGCGGCTGCTGCCATGGCACCTGCTGCGGTGGGGTGTGGGCCCTGGCCACGGGTCCTCGGGTGCTGATGCTGAGGCAAACGGTGTCTGGGGCTTGCCACCTGGGAGCTGCTGCAGTGGGGCCAGACAGGGCCAGGCCACCCTCCAGCAAGGGAATGGCACAATCAGGCATGGAGGGGTCCCAAGGTGAAGATGGGCCCAGGGCAGTGCTGCCCTTGCACATGGAGCACAGGGACTGGGTCCAGAACATGGAGTGGTGGCCACACTTCAGGGGCCTGGGACAGGAAGCAGGAGTGGCACCCATTTCCCAGACCCAGCCAGCCAAGCGACTGCTGCGCCCACCCTGCCCACAGTACCAGGGTCCTGTGCCTCAGCAGGAGGCTCAACGCGGGGCTGTCTGAGGCTGTGTCCATAGGATCCACCCCACGTCAGGGTGTCTGCAGAGCCTGGCACTCCCACAGCCAGGCTGGGGCCTGCAATCTACTCCCAGAGGTTATCCCCTGGCAGGGTTGTGAGCTGGATGGGGGTGGGAGGGGACCAGGGCCGCCCCTGAGCACCACGGTGTAGGAGGAACTTGCGGCAATGTCACCCCTGCCCCAGTTGCCAGCCTGTCCAGGCAAGGGGCTGGAGCCCTGCCCCAGGCTGCAAGGAGGAAAGCAGAAGTGGCTGTGGGAGTAGCAGTGGCTGCAGTGGGTGCCCTGTGCCCCATATCCCCAAGGCAGCTGACTGTGCTACCCCCACCCTCGAACAGCCCAGCAAGACCCGCTCCCAGGCCCAGAGCCTCCTCCACAGCCTCAACCTCACTCCCTGTTGTGTCGCAGGAGCCCATGAGCACCTGGCCAAAGGCACAGCCAGGACTTCCAGGACCAGTCCCAGGAGCCTCAAGTTCATTTGTGCAGGGTTGGCTGGGACCATCATGCCACCCACACCTCAACTGCTGCCACTGCAGGGAGATACGGAGAAGGGGCATGGCCAGGGCTGTACACTCCGCAGAGCTGGGGACAGGCAGGAGCTCTACCCCACCCTCCCCCCACCGGTTGGCAGGACTGGAGCTCCCCAGGAGCAGCTGCAGCTGCCCAGCTCATGGCTGTGGGCCTAGGCCTCCCAGTCCTCTCGGGGCAGGAGGGCCACCTCCACAACCGCAGGCTCGGGGGTATCTGCTCCCATTGCCTGGCCTCTCCCCACTCCCAGCACCTGTTCCGATCTTGAAGCAAGGTTGGGGCCGAGCCCAGGAACTGTTACAGCCCAGTTGGGTGTGTGCAGGCTCAGGGAAGTGCTGACATGCTGGTCCCCTGCTGCTTCAGCCCCTATGGACTTTGGGCACCAATGGAGGGAGGCCCAGATGGGGCTGGGGGGCAGCTCAGAATTGGCCTGCAGCAGCCCCTTGGCTCCAGCAGCCTGGGTGCCATGGGCAGCAGGATGCAGACAGGGTCTTGGGTGGGAAAGGGTGGGTCCCCAGTGAGGCCCCACCTTCAGGCCAGGGAGGGCCTGAAGGCTGGGGGCCAGGCTTCTAGTCCCACAGACCAGAATGGGGACTTGTGCCTTTTCCTAGCTGCCCATAACTGCCCATGGACCAACTGGCACTCACTTCCACCACTCTGAGGCCCATAAAAGCCCCATGCTCAGCCAGCACAGAGCAGAGGATGGAGAAATGTCAAGCTGCAGAGAGGAGCTACCCTCTCCAGGGCCCCTCTCTGCTGCCAGCAGCAGATGTCAGGATGACCAGTGGCAGAGGGGAGCCATGCACTCCAGGCCTCCTCTCTGCTGAGAGCTGCAGAGATGATGCGATGACCTGCCTCCAGAGACAAGCCACCCATTCCAGGGCCTCCTCTCTGCTGATAACTGAACACTCGATGGGACAACCTGCTTACAGGGAAGAGATACCCACTGAAGGTCTCTTCTGAGCTGTTCCAATACTCAATAAAGCTCTTCATGTTGCTCACCTTCCACTTGTCTATGTACCTTATTCTTCCTAGATGCAGAACAAGAATTTGGGCAAAGGCACCATGGCCACAGAGGTTACCAACCAGAAAAGTAACACCCCAAAAATCCAGTAACACTGTCACAAAGTTACAGTTTACTTACAGTGTACATAAATGTTCAGAGAAAATCATCATCTTTATTTCTTTACTAAATGTTCTATATTTTTTGCCAATTTCTATCTTGCTAAATGGTGTGTGTGTGTGTGTGTATCATGTGCACACGTTTGGGTGTGTCAGAACAATTAGTCAATATTTTTTTCTTTGCAGGTTGAAATAATCTCTTTTTAGTTTAATCTACTCAAAAGTCAAATTCTAGTTACTAAAGCTGATTTAATGTTGTTTGGCCTTCTCAGCCTCTTTAGTTGCAGTACTTAGTCTCCCTCAGCATTCCTCTCCTAGAGGTGGGTGGCCCATGCAACCTTTTGGCAATGGGATGGAAGCATCCCAGATCCATATTATCTTCTGGCTCCAATGATCTCTGGGCCAATGTCTCCTGTCTACCTCGTCATGCTCCTAGTGATGGCACTCATGGCTGGATTTGGTGGTTGGTGTAACAAAAACTTTTGTTCCTCCTGCTTTGTCGAGTGCCTTCTGGAACTTTCTGTCTGCCTGACTACCCTGAGATCTGTGGTCTTTGCAATCCCTTGGAGTCTTGAATCTGGAATTCCTTGTCAGTGCCACGCCCTCCACACAGTGTCTGGCCTTGCTTGTAGCATCACATCACCCCACCCCAACAAGTTGAATGGTTCCAAGTCCCCAGTGAAGGCATACAAGAAATTTTGAGTCCTGTTCATGCCATGAATGATTCCGGAAAGCGAAGCTCAATCTTAATCTTGATCTGAAGCATAAAATTCACTTTGCTAGTCTATCCCATGTTGGTAAAGAAGAAACCTTTGAGATAGTCTCATTTTAGAGTTTTTAAAGTCCTTTGCTTATCTAAAAGGCCAAAGACCTGAAGTTCCCAACCTAGGATAATGTTGTTTCCCAGGAGATACTTGACAATGTCTGGGGGGGGCACTTTGGGTTGTCATAACTTGGGGGGAGGTTGCTACTGGCATCTAATGAGCAGAGGCCAGGGATGATGTTAAACACTCTAGTAGATTGTGGTTGGCAGCATCCAAGATTCCTTCCCCTGGTAGCCATGCCTTGCATAACCCTCTCTTCCTGCATATGGACAGGACCTATGAAAATGATGAGATATTGCTCTCATGTTTATGTTACTTCCTATGGCCAATGGAACTTGGCAGATGCAATTAAGATCCCTAATCAGTTGACTTTGAGGTAAGCAAAATGAGACTATCCTGTGTGGACCTCACCTAATCAGGTGAACCCTAAAAGAGACAAGAAGCAGTAGTAAACAAGCTCCTGCTGGCCTTGCAGAAGCAAATAGCCTGTGCAGGGGGTCTTGGGAATTTTTAATTCAGGGGGCCTCGTGGCAGGAACTGCAGGTGGCCTCTAAGAGCTGAGAGTGACTCTTATCCAATAAGTCAGCAAGAAAATAGAGACCCCCATTTTACAACCATAAGGAACTGAATTCTGCCAACAATCTGAGTAAGCTTGAAAGAGAACCCAAAACCTCAGATGAGAATTGCCCAAGCAACACCTCGATTTCAGCCTTGTAATTCCCTGAGCAGGGCACCCAGCTAGGCAGCAATTGGACTTCTGACCCACGGAAACTGAGAGATAACGGATGTATGTGAATTTAAGTCACTAAGTTTGAGGTAATTTGCTATGTAGCAATAGAAAACTAGAACGACTGTAAGGATTTCTTTTTTTTTTTTTTTTTTTTGAGACAGTCTCACTCTGTCACCCAGGCTGGAGTGCAGTGGCAAATACACAGGAAAGCCCCCACAAAACAAGGCATTATCTGCCCAAAATAGCAACAGTGCCACTGTTGAGAAACCATGCCCTGGAGGGAACATGTGTGTCCTCCCCACCACTCTTTCCCCCTATCCCTAAAGAACAGAAGGAGAGAGTGTCTGAGCATTTCACTTTCTCAGCCTGTACTTCTATTTTATTCTTTTCTAGGTTCACAAACCACAAAGCTGTGTACATAAAGTGTGGGGAGAGGAGCAGGAAGCAGTTTTCTGGGAGACTTTGGAAAAAACTGGAATCTCCTGAAGGAGAGATGCCCAAGCAAGTAGGGCAGCCGTGAGCCAGAGAACGGTGAATGGGAGTTAGTACTGAGTTTTGACGCATGAGGTGCAATTAACGCATGAGGTTAATGTCTTCTTAACCCATGACATTGTCAGCAACATCTTTTTTTCTTGTTAATGCTGTGTGTCTTTAGATTTGCTTTTGAGTGTTGCAACAAGACACTGAAAATAAGAGTCCTGCTTTGTAGTGAGAATGAGGGTGAGAACAGAGACTTTCCTGGTTACTTGTGAAATTCCCAGGAAGACTTTTTGCAGCTGGCATTATGATGCCAATTATTATAATTTTATGGATGAGGAAATTGAGGCTAACAGATGTTGGGCAATTTTCCAAAGTTATTCAGGATTTTAGACTTCAGGATGTCTAATGATGGCTCCTATATTTTGCAGACCTCAGGATCCCCACTGCTCTATTACCACGCATTCATTACTTCCATAAAGATTCTGTATAGCAGGGGCACTCAATGCTGGTTACACTCAAATGACCCAGGAAGCTTTTAACATAACTCTGATGTCCTGGTCTTCCTCTTGCTCATCCACACACCTGAACATCAGAGAATCTGATTTCATTGCACTGGGACATGGTCCCCGGACTAGCAAGAGCTCCTAGATGGTTCTAATATGTGTGCCCAGGGTTAAGAACCATTATTCTAAAAACATGATTCTCTTTAGTCCATAGTGATTACAACATGTCCAAGCCCATTTGTTTCTTTGGCATTTTTCAAATCGTTTCTCTTTCTGTGATATCAATGATTACATAATCCTATTTATCATTCTAAGGGCCTGGGTTTGTTTGTTGTTTGTTTGTTTGCACAGGAAAAATATACAGCGGCAAAGCAGGTAGCAAATGCTAAAAAGAGATGCAGTGATGTAAAGAGAAGCCCTGTAGCACTTTCTCAGCAGGCCAACCCTCGCAAAGTATCACCCTTGGCATTTGCTGACTCTTAAACTATTTAATCTTGGTCACAAGTACACGAACAAGGAACAAACAATGTAGCAAGTCTTCAATTTACCACTTGTTACTGGAATATATTGAGACACTCCCTTATCTCACACCCCTTTTGTATCTAAATATTAAGAACGACTGTAAGGATTTCTTTTTTTTTTTTTTTTTTTTTTTTTGAGACAGAGTCTCACTCTGTCACCCAGGCTGGAGTGCAGTGGCATGATTTCAGCTCACTGCAACCTCGCAACCTCTGCCTCCTGGGTTCAGGCAATCTTCCTGCCTCAGCCTCCCAAGTAGCTGGGATTACAGGCACCCACCACCACACCCGGCTAATTTTTGTATTTTTAGTAGAGATGGGGTCTCACCATGTTGGCCAGGCTGCTGTCAAACTCCTGACCTCAAGTGATCCACGCACCTTGGCCTCCCAAAGTGCTGGGATTACAGGCGTGAACCACCACATCTAGTCAGGATTTCTTCTTAAAATGTATTTACTATTCCTTTCCTTTCAGAAAATCTGTTTTTTATTTTTTTATTTGAAAAGGACAGGGGAGAGAACTGATGAAGATTAAGATGCTCAGGTACAATTAAAATTAACCAATCCCCAATCACATTTTCAGGAAATGTGAGGTGCCTGATTTTTTTTCCATTCATCATGATTATTTAATTTAGCCACATAAACAATGCACAGCATCCTTCATCATCTCACAGATCAAAAGCAGAGCAAAAGTACATGTGTCCCAAATAACCAACAACAAACATTATTTTTCATGGAATCATACTTACAAAGCTGAGCAAACTGGCTGCCCAAATTAAAATTCCCAGACCTGCAACCCACACTGCAATGAACCTGGAGTCTTTTTCTTTTCTTTCTTTTTTTTTTATTTTTTTTATTTGAGACGGAGTCTCCCTCTGTCACCCAGGCTGGAGTGCAGTGGCATGATCTCGGCTCACTGCAACTTCCTCCTTCAGAGTTCAAGCGATTCTCCTGCCTCAGCCTCCCAAGTAGCTGGGACTACAGGCATGCACCACCATGCCCAGGTAATTTTTTTTATTTTTAGTAGAGATGGGATTTCACCATGTTGGCCAGGCTGGTCTCGAACTCCTGACCTTAAACGATCCGCCTGCCTCAGCCTCCCAAAGTGCTGGGATTACAGGAGTGAGCCACCACACCCAGTGAACCTGGAGTCTTGATGTCATCTCTGCCACAGTGCAGCATGTGGGCACAACAGACCCGTGGAAGAATCAGTACATCCAAGACCTGACCCAGAGTGAAGGCATCCCAGCCTACAGATATCTAAACTCATAACATATATCCCTACCTTGTTACATACACCTCTTCTCACTTATGAACAAGGTTTTATATGGTATGATATCCACCTGGTAATTTAAGGAGGTAAGCATTGATAATAACAATGATGAGAGCTAATGTCCATAAAACCCCAACAATGTACAGAGTCTGCTCTCAGCCCCTTGGGTGTCTGTCATTTAAACTTCGCCGACAGCCCTGTAAGGTGCATGATGAAGAAACTGAGGCCAGGAGAAGAGAATAACATCTCAGTGTGATAGGGTCTGTAAGCAGTACAGCAGGGATTTCAATACAGATTGTCTGGTTCCAAACCCCTTCCATGGGAAAAAAAAAAAAAAGGAAAGAAAGAAAAAAGAAAGAAAGAAGAAAGAAAAAAGGAAAGGAGAGGAGAGGAGAGGAGAGGAGAGAGCAGAGGCGATTAAGTAAAGAAACTTGCTTCATCAGTAATTCCTGCATTCATATTGCAGGTAAATTAGACCTAACTTCAAATTATATCTGGGAGAAAAAATGTCCATGAAAGTCTTTCTCATTAAAACAAAAAATAAAGGCATTAGGCTGATTGGTAGAGGTGCTTGCCCTGCACAAGTCTAATAATGACCAGAGCTTCTGCTGAACTGTAGGAGGCAGCATTATGGTTACCCTCTCTCTACCTGGTATTCAGGACTTGCCAGGCCAGCCTCATCCTTCCTCATTTCTCACGGTGTACTGTATTGCCACATCTACTCTGCCTACCACCTCCCACTAATCACCTGCCCGCAATGATGCTGGAGTCATCTTTTGAACATGTACCTCTTTAAGAAATGGCTGTGACTTCATATCATCCTTGGGATGAAGGATCCCAAACTTTCTCAGTCACAGTAATTTTGTGTTTTGGTCGTTTTTCATGGCACTCTCAAGTAAAAACAAACAAACAAACAAACAACAACAAAAAAAAAACCTACTACCCTACTGATGTATTACTTGGGTCCAAATAACTTAATAGTAGTAGCTCATGGGGTGTCCAAGAGATGTTGCCGTTTCCCTCCAACGTTTAAAATATCTCAGGGCAGCCCTGTAGGTTCATTGTGGCACCTCCAGGCACCTAAGCATACAGTTTGGAAAATTCATCTTATGAGGATTCACACCAAAGGCCTTAGAGCAGCCATCTATGCCCTGCCAAGTCTCCTTTACTCACCCGCCTGGTCTCATACTTGTGGCTCCCCCTCAACTCTCCATTTCAACCACATTTCTAGGCCACTTATAAATACCACCTTCTACCCAAAAGACTTTCTCCCCATCCAACTCACCAAACCTTTTTGCTTAAGTGAGGCTTGCTTATCCCTAAGTCCTCAGTTCCAGTGGCAATTTCTTAGAGAACACCTGTATGACCTCCCTGACTAGGTCAATTGTTCCAATCACACGCTCTCCTGGTACCTCAAAATTGTATAAATATATATATATGTGTGTATATATATATATATATATGTATATATGTATACATATGTTGTATTTACCATTATGCCATTTTATATATATGTATATATACACACATATAAACGTATATATACACATAAATACATATCTACACATATATACATTCATATGTGTGTATATATTTATATATGTATGTGTATATATATAATTTCAAGTGCAAGTAGAGTGCATATAAGGGTGTGGGGGGGGGAGGGGTGTGTGTAGTGTGGATGGGTGTGTGTTTCTTTAATGACTTCCTGATTCATGACTCACTATAAGTTCCATGAGATCAAGAGTCCTATCAACCATAGCAGCCCTAGCAGTAAGTCTGGCATGTAGCAGACATGAAAAACATTCGTACTGAATAAATAAGTGAATGAATGAATCTACACTTAGCAGCACAACCAGCCTCCTGAAGTGCCTTAGTAATCATTACTTCTTCTGGATTTCACTCTCATTTTGTTAACAACAATGGCCTTCTCTTTCTTTGACCACTTCCGAATCATACCCAACTTTTAAGGCTTGGCTTAAATCCTACATCATCCATGAAGCCCTCCAAAACCACGTAGCCCACACTCGTTTTGCCCTTCTCAGAATACCCAGTCTGCTTACATTCTATAGCCTGATCTTACATAGCCTCATGTCTTCAAAGAGATGAGCAACTTTCTTGAACAGAGGGTGACTACTTCAAAGCTTCATACCTAGTAGGGTACAATTAACACCTATTGATCCATTACTCCACTTCTTTTTCTTAAGGAAGAAGATGGAGAAACGTGGATTAAAGTGTCTTCACTTCTCTATGTGAGTAACATACCTACTGTACCTCATTTTCCTCTGTTTTCTCTCTTCAGGGTTCAGGGTATGCTCACACATTCCTGTAAACTGACTTCTAGCCTCTCTCCACGCTCTCCAGCAGTCTCTGGTGGAAATCAGGGCTGGACGACCCAAAGACTCACAATAAAAGCTGACTAAGCCCTTTAACATCATCACTTTCAAGGCTTACAACAAAACTATGTAATTCCAAAAGCAAATGTTATCATCTCAATTTTACAAAAGAGAAAAATAGGGGTTCAAAATATAAAAAGATGAGCCCAAAATATATTGGACACTTGTGGTAAATTAGGTTATTTTTGGAAATATTCACCCCTTCCTTTATTCGACTCTATTTCCCCACCCTTGGCTTTGGGTGGGCCATGTGACCTTCTTTGGTCAAGGCAGAAGTGAGGTGCTGCTAATTCCAAGCCTTTAAAGGTCTTGTACATTTCCACTTGATCGCTTGTCCTTCTGCCATGCCAAGGGGAAGAATATGTCCAGGTCAGCACACCACATACTGCAGGAAGACAAGAGATGCATATTACACAGCCAACCTAGTGGGACCCCGTATGCATAGCCAACCCTGAACGAACCCACAGACATGTTAGCAAAACCAACTGAGATCAGCAGAGCTGATTGAGGCCAGCTGGCTTCAGTCAGTCAACATAAATATGTAAGCCAAATAAGCATTTTTACCATTGAGATGTCCATGGTTGTTGTCTTTCAGCATTAGCTAACTAATAAATCTGTTCTTAGAAGAATGAATGAATAAGTGAATGAATGGGGGCCTCCAATCAGTTGGTTAGTAACTCGGACATGGAAGGTCTTGTGAATCCTTGTCTTTTGTTTGTTCTACTCTTCTTGTTTTCTCTCTAGCTGGAGAAGAATGCTGTAAAAGAATTTAAAAGTTAGGAAAAAAAGAGATGATGTAGCCTGGGCAACAAAATGAGACCCCATCTCTACAAAAAATTTTTCAAATTGGCCAGGTGTGGTGGTATGCACCTGTGGTCCTAGCAACCCAGGAGGCTGAGGTAGGAGGATCACTTGAGCCCAGGAGGTCAAGACTGCATTGAGCCATGATTGTGCCACTGCACTCTAGCCTGGGCAACAGAGCAAGACCCTCTCTCAAAATAAAAAAAAAAAGATGGTGGACAAAAAAGGAAATTGAACTAAGTACATGGACAAAAGAAATAATTATGCTCGCCAGGCTCCAAAATGCAAATGATGCCTGAATAACATCAGTTGTTTTTCAATCCCTAAAACAAAATGAATTTGATCTGAATAGGAAAGGCTTGGGTTAGACCTGAAAGAGAACCTCCAAACTATAGGAGTTATTAAGATTGAAATAATGCCACCAAATGCATCAGAGGAATCTGTAATATCATTTCTACAGATTTCGAAAATAATGTATATGCTCGTCTTTACAGAAAGTTTTAGGCTGGTGTCTTCCAAAGGTAGACATGCAGGCAGGAGCTAGGCTAGCTCTACAGCTGCTAGAAAAATACAGATTTCTAGACTCAACCACCCCAAGATTCAAACTAAGTAGGTAGAGGGAAGGCCCAGGAATTCATAGTTTTAAAAGGTCCCAAGAGGTTCTGATATACAGCCAGATTTGGGACCCTCTAGTTGAAGGGGTGAGTGCTGAGGAACCTGATCATTGACCTTAGCAGCATCTTCCTGTGGTTTCTTATTTCTCTGAAGGTATTGAGTGAAAACTAGAGTCTATCAAGCAGCCTGCTGGTGGATACAAGGAAGATGTAGAAGGAAAAAAAGGCAGTGAGGCCATTTCATTCAAATATGTTTTACAAATTTGAAATGTAAATTTAGTTATGATTTCCTCAAGTTTCTCATTAATTTCTTAGTTGGTCTTTCTTACTTTCTTGAAGATTCTGTATACACTGCAAGTACTAGGCTGGCCACTTTGCCTCAGATCAGATTTAGTTAACAGGGCACGGTTTATCTCAGCTATGGTGCTTCTATTCTTGTGTTTTATTTTAGGATAAATTTTCAATTTTTATTGTTACCATTAGGTCACATTTTTCTCCCAATTAATGAATATGAATCATTGGCTCAAAGAAGTCTTCTTGAAGTACAAAGCAGATATTTAAAAAGTAAGATGAATGGAAGAATTCTGGATAATGTAAATGTAAATGGGGAACAGGAATTTATTGCAAATATGGATTGTAAATTTGTGTATACTAAGATAACAATCAGTGAATATGATTATATAAGAGCAAGAAAGAAAAGCATGAATATAATATCTGTTCATTGGGTCTTGTTGAACTGGCAATCTGTCACCCTAGCGAGTAGTCTACTGTGAAATTTTGTCAAATAGTATCCTAAAGAAATCAAACCTTTTTTATAATTTTTGGTTTGTTTTTTTGAAACAGGGTCTTGATCTGTTAGCCCAGGCTGGAGTGCAGTGGTACAGTCATGGCTCACTGTAGGCTTGACCTCTCAGCTCAAGCAATCCTCCCACCTCAGCCTCCAAAGTAGCTGGGACTACAGGTATGTGCCACCATGACCAGCTTATTTTTTATTTATTTTACTTTTTATAGAGACAGGGTCTCATTATATTACCCAGGCTGGCATTTTCATAATTTTTAAAGCAAGTTCAATAACATCTTTTTGTTATAGCAACTTCACCTACACACAGCTTCTAATCTATCAGAACTAAACTGCTATTGATTGTCCATCCCAACTCACCTCATAGATGAAGTACAGAAAAGTTAAACACCTTGAGATCAGGAGCTACTGATTACAAAGGCCAGAACTAAAGCTTGAATCTCCTAGTTTGTGTGTGTGTGTGTGTATGTGTGTGCACACGTGTGTGTGTGTGTGCGCATGTGTATTTGACGTGTAGTAAGCTATTCCCGATTATCATCTCATATCACATAACATTTTATCATATTATTTTCATTCAATAATTCTATCACATGTCTTGCATCATTTCCACCCAATAAACTTGGGGGAATCTGGGGAAAAAAAAAACAGTAGTTGGCAAACACAGGGCCTACTGAGGACAAAGACAGTCTCCACTTGAACTCTCAGCCACTCCCAACCTACTTTCCATTCCTCTTCTGAAAGATGGGTCCTGGTTTCTCATGGAAAGCTCACTGTGTTCTGGTTACCATTAGCCATTTGAGAATCCCCTGGCACCCTATTCTTAAAATTACATTTGGCAAGTCTGTGCTCTACATTCGGCTAAATCTACTTCAAAAATACCCCCTCTGGAGTTTTTGCAAGCAAGTTCAAAGTCATGTATAATGATTTATACATTTGTACTTTCCCTTATGAACCGCTGGGATAATCACCTAGGCAGTGGAAGCTAGCTCCTGAGTGTCAGTATTCAGTTGTTAGCATTAGCAGTCATGGCTGATAACACATTACGTTCCAAATAGATCAGCTAGAAGCCTATGTGTCAGGGAACACATGTTGAGTCCTTGATAAAATGGCGATTCAACCACATGTTCAGTTGGGTGGCAGTTTATGTGTCTAGGGAGTGAGCTGTGCCAGAGTGCAACAGAGCAGATCATTTCACTTCCTCAAATCCGTAAATTCTAACACCTCCCTTCTTCCTAAACCCTCCTGAACTCACACCACTTCACCCATCATGAAAATAACATATTTATCCTCACTCACAAATCTCAGTTGATCTGTTTTGTTAGCTGCAGCACACTTCATCTGAAACCATTTCTTATTATTGTTAGATTTATTTTTTAATTTAGTGGAGTAACAAGAACATCAGCCAAAAAAAAAAACAAAAAACAAAAAAAACAAAACAAAACCTGAGGCTTAGTTTAAAACTTGTCTGAGCTGAGCCGAGCCAATAATTGTATTTAATAAAACTTGAGTATTTTTTCCTACAAGGCACTTACTCTGTACCTACTTTTTCTTCATAAGCAAGTATAAAGCAATCAGTTCCCGAGTTTCCCACTTTACAGCTGATTAGAAACATTTAAAAAGTGGAATTGAAGAGGTAAAATTTGAGTGAACAATGGACAATTGGACATCAAGGGAGACGATAAAAAATTAAAACAAGAGAGATTATGAGAATCAAAAACATAACTCATTTTATGTAATGCCAGATAACCCAATAATCTTCAGTGGCCCAGAAGGCACCAGATTTTCTATAATACCAAATAATTTATGGGCTTAATAATAGCGTGAGTAAAGGCACTTGTCACAAGGCATTAATAAAAGGACAAAAAAGGTGAAAGAGCTTAATCATCCAACAATGAAGTAACCATTAAAATTATAAATACCCATGCAATCAAATATTCTACAATATTTTTTCACTTTTTTGTTGAAACATAATAATTGTACATATTTTGGGGATACATGTGATATTTTGATACATATATACAATATATAAAGATCAAATCAGGGTAATCGGGATATCCATTACCTCAAGCATTTGTCAGTTCTTTGTGTTGAAAACTTCTAATTCTCTTCTAGCTATTTTGAAATACACAATGAGTCAATGTTAACTATAGCCACATTAGTGTTCTATCAAACCCTAGAATTTATTCCTTCCACCTATTTTTCTACCCATTAACCTACTTTTCTTTACTACTCCCTTCCCCCTACTTTTCCCAGCCTTGGGAACCACCATTCTATCCTCCACTTCCATGAAATCCACTATTTTTCTGTGGGGTGGGGGGGCAGTGGGGGGGAACACAGTCTCAATCTGTCACCCAGGCTGGAGTGCAGTGGCACGATCTCAGCTCACCGCAACCTCCACCTCCTGGGTTCAAGTGATTCTCCTGACTCAGCATCCTGAGTGGCTGGGATTACAGGTGTGCATCACCACACCTGGCTGGGGTTTTTTTTGTAATTTTAGTAGAAATGGGGTTTCACCATATTGGCCGGGCTGGTCTTGAACTCCAGACCTCAGGTGATCCGCCCGCCTCAGCCTCCCAAAGTGCTGGGATTACAGGCATGAGCCACCGTGCCCTACTGAAATCCACTATTTTAGCTCCCATATATGAATGAGAACATGCAATATTTGTCTATCTGTGCCTAGTTTATTTCGCTTAATGAACTCCAGTTCCACCCATGTTGCTGCAAATGACAGGATTTTATTCTTTCTTTCTTTCTTTTTTTCTTTTTTTGAGACAGTCTTGCTCTGTCGCCCAGGCTGGGGTGTAGTGGCACAATCTTGGCTCACTGCAACCTCTGCCTCCCAGGTTCAAGTGATTCTCCTGCCTCAGCCTCCTGAGTAGCTGGGACTACAGGTGCATGCCACCATGCCCAGCTAATTTTTGTATTTTTAGTAGAGACAGGGTTTCACCATGTTGGCCAGGCTGGTCTCGAACTCCTGACCTCAAGTGATCCACCCGCCTCGGCCTCCCAAAGTGCTGGGATTACAGGCATGAGCCACCATGCCCGGCTGATGACATGATCTTATAGTTAGAAAAACCTCAAGACTCAACCGAAAATCTCTTAGAAACTGATAAATGAATTCACTGAAGTTGCAGGATACAAAACCAAGCAAAGACATCACAAGAAAACTATGGATCAACCAACATCCTTTATGGATATAGATGTAAAAGTCCTCAACAAAATACCAGCAAACTGGAGCCAGCAACATATTGAAAAGATAGCATGCCATAGCCAAGTGGAATTTATCCCAGAAAGGCAAGATTGGCTCAACATGCAAAAATCAACCAATGTAATATATCATATTAATAAAGAACAATAAGAACATGATTACCTCAGTGATGGAGAAAAAGCATTTTACAAAATCTAACAATATTGATGATGAAAACATTCAACAAACAAGGAATAGAAGCTAATCTCTCACCTGATAAAAGCTATTACAAAAAAATTCACAACTGACATCATACTTAATAGATAAAGACTAATAGTCCCCCCAAGCAAAGATCAGAAATAAGACAAGAATATCTGTCACCATTCTATCCAGTATTGTACTGGAAGTTCTAGTAGGGCAATTAGGCAAGAAAAAGAAATAAATGTTATTCAGATTGAAGAGGAAGAAGTAAAACTCTCTTTATGTGCAGATTACATTGTCTTCTATGTAGAAAATCCTGAGGAATCCCAAAAAAACTATTAGAGCTAATAAATGCAAGGTTTCGGGTAGAAGATAAAAAAATCAATTATATTTTTTAATACTAAATGAATAATTTAAGAATGAATTTTTTAAAAATCTTTATAATAGAATCGAAAATAAAATACTTGGGAACAAATTTAACAAAATAAGTGTTAAGACTTATACACTGAAAATATAAATAATTGCTGAAAAGAATTAAGACCTAAATAAATGGAAAGACTGTTTGTGGATCTAAAAACTTATTATGAAGATGACAATACTTCCTTTATTGATTCTACACAATTGCCTATAAAGCTCTCGGCTGCCTTTTTTTGCAAAAACTGACAAGGTGATTCTAAAATTCATATAGAAATGCATGGGACCCAGAAGAGCCAAAATAATCTTGAAAAAGAAAAGAAAAGCTGCATAATACACACTTCTTACTTTCAAAACTTACTACAAAGCTACTATGATCAAGACTGTATGGTACCTACATAAGGATAGACATACAGATTAATTTGATAAAATGAGAGTACAGGAATAAATTCTTACATTTACAGTCAATTGACTTTTGACAAAGATATCAAAAAAATTCAATTAGAGAAACAATAGCCTTAACACTGATGCTGTGACAAATGAGTATCTACATGCAAAAAAGAGTAAAGTCAAATTCCTACCTCACACCATACACAGAGATTAACTCAAAATTGATCAAAGACCTAACTGTAAGAACTAAAACTATAACACTGTTAGAAGAAAATATAAGCATAACATTTTTATTTTGATTTTAGGCTTCTTTATATATAGGCCTGAGTGGCAAAGCACAAACTGTCTTTCCTTTGCTCT
Source organism: Pongo abelii (assembly GCF_028885655.2). Classification (NCBI taxonomy): domain Eukaryota; kingdom Metazoa; phylum Chordata; class Mammalia; order Primates; family Hominidae; genus Pongo; species Pongo abelii. Next base: position 41,224,547 of record NC_072007.2, read on the forward strand.
CACACCATAACAATCAACATAGACAATTTCTGTGACCCAGAGTGTGGGAGCTCCACCTCACCAGCAAGCAAGCAATGAATTTGCCATGGGACACAAGCTGGGTGTCCTGCAATCCAACTCAATTCTGATGCTATCTACCTGGAGATAGCAGCAGATCCCACAGGTCAAAGCTGAGGCCCCACCTTCAGATGCCAATTGCAAGCCCCAGATTGTTTTTACCTGCACTTCTGACTGGCTGCCTATAAATCTGGGATCCCACTACCTTCTCCTTGAGTCCAATCAATTTGCTAGAGTGCCTTACAGAACTCAGAGAAACACTTACTTACCTTTACCAGTCTATTGTAAAAAATATTACAAAGGATACAGATAAAAAGATGTATACAGTGAGGTATGGGGGAAAGGGCATGGCACCCCCAAGGAACTTCCACATGTTCAGCTATCAGGAAGCTCTTTGAATCCTGTGCTCCTGGGCCTTCTATGGAGACTTCATGGGATAGGCATGATTGACAACCATGTAGAAATGTGACTTGACCAAAAGAGTATGATCTAATACTAATAGACTGAGAAGGGAAACCCAGCAGGGCGTGCCTGTTCAGATTCCTCTTGGCCTCTCTGTGCAGCGTTTCTTCCTCCAGAGTGTGGGGCAGGACCCCTTCTAAAGTGGGGGTTTATGACCTAAAATCAGACCAGGTAGGTCAGAGAATTTCTTTAAGGGCAGTTCAAAGACAAAAGATTAGAGTATATTTATATTTTTTTCCATGACCTGCTTTGGGGAGAAAATACAAGAGCTATGGGAGTATGAGCCAGAAGCTGTGAATGAAAAAATATATATACATGTTTTATATACATACATATCACAATTGTGGAATTCGTCCATTGTCTGACAAATGAGTTGTAGATATTCCACGATTCTAAGATTATCATGTGTTTGACTTTGCTCATAAACGTTTTGCCAGGCAATAATTTTTGTATTTTTATGTGGTTAAATTTAATTAATAATTTTTATTGCCCACATATTTTGTAACATATCTAACAGGGCCTTCTACATCGTGAAATTATTAAAATGTCAAAGAACAGGGTGGCAGAGACAAACAGTCCACCAAAATCTGTTTTGCGTTTTTACCATCAAGAATTGAAGTTGAGCAAATGATGACGCAGCTCAAGACCTTATTTCCCAATATCCCTTGCATCTATGTGAAACCACATGGTTAAGTAACTATCAGTGAAATGTAAGCAAATATATGTAACTTCTAGGGATGGCTTCCTCAGAGCAGGAACACAATGTGCCTGCAAACTAGCTTCACTCCTGCAGCAGGGGACATTTTCCTAGCAAATGTGATACAGTGAGAGGGAAGGAAATTGTATCTTTGACAGACCATGGGGAGCAGAGCTAATCACCACTCTAAACCATTGACTCCAAGATTTTTATTTTAACAGGAAAATAACTTACTATTTTCTTTTAAAACAAATTGTATGTCCTCTCTGTTATAGCAGATAAGATTTAATGCTGTTTTCTTTTACCATTTAGCTTTTAGATCAATCCAGAATTCATCCTGAGATAAGGTGTGAGTTATGAACCCAAACACACAGTTATTTCTTTCTAAATGGCTTCATTTTTTCCCGTCTGAAATTTGATCTGTATCATTTACTAAATTATTGTATAGACTTAGATCTATTTTTGGACTTTCTATTCAAGTGCCAATAACCACTACACCTTTATGATGTTTTAACATCAATCCAGTAGTACTGTGTCCTTGTTTTGCTTGTAATTTCAGACTATTTTTTCATAGCTGTTCTTGTTGCTTATTATTCCATAATTTAATTTATAAATTCTAACACAATAAATTTATAAATTTATAAATTTATAAATTTATAAATTGGGAATTTTATTCCCAATAAAATACCAATATTTTATTTTTAATTGGCAAAACTAATTCTAAAGTTCATTGAGCTTTCTTTGTAATGAGAATACATTTCTTTAGTGTTGGAAGTGGAAATTTTACTTGATTCTTCTTTCAATCTCTTTTTTTATATATTGCATTATCCACCACCACTCCCAATCCTAGTCCTCGGGTTTCAGTTCCATCATGTCTTAATAATTTTAAACATATTTAGTGTATATTCTCTTTATATCCTCACTGTAGGTATATTATCTCAGTCTAATATTCTAGAATCCAGGATTCTGATCTCACTGTTTATGATTCCCTGTCTCACTAATTTTGGCTCATATCATCATTTGGTCATTTTGATTAGTAATTATTGAGGGTTTATTTTTTCTGTGAAAAATCCCTTATGCCTCAATTTGTATCTGCTTCTTCAAGCAGCTTAATGAATATCACTGGTATCAGACTAATTTGCATATGAGTTTCTTTTCTTGAGAGTCTCAGACTACCGCACTCGTAAAATTCAAACCCCAAAACTATGTGATACTGACACCTACAGTTTTAAATTCCCACTAAGAACCTAGCAAGAAAGGGAACAAATATTTGGGGTTCCCCCTGTTCTGCCATTTTCTAATCCACAGATGGGTGCCACCTCTTCCAGGATCCCAACTTAAAGAAGGTGTGTAGGTTCCAGGATCTCTTATGGGACCCAGACCTCATCCCCTTTCACCTCACAGGTGTTAAGTCCAAGCCCTAACTCCAAGCCTGACAGCCCCAGCCCAGGCGGCCACATCAGCTCACATGCTTTCCACTCTGGTGATAAGTTCTGGCTTTATTTCCAACACCTGGGATTTCCTTTTCTTTTCTTTTCTTTTTTTAATTTAAAAAAGTTTTATTGAGCCAAAAACAATTCATGAATCAGGCAGCCTCCGAAGCCAGAGTAGGCTCACAGGGACTCCAGCACAGCCATGTAGTGGAAGATTTATAGACAGAACAGAAATGGAAATGAGGGACAGGAACATCTGGATTGGTTACAGTTGGACATTTGCCTTACTTGGCACTTTAGTCCCTTCTCCACGACAGAGCAGTCAGAGAGACACCCAGAGTCATGATAGCTGCACACTGCCTGGGGAAATGATGCAACACTCTGAGACCCAAAAGAGCAATTTGTGACATTACCAAGTGATTCTGGTTATTAGAGTCTGGTTATTATGATTTATTTAAAAGAAAGTAGAGGATAATATTAGCCTAAAGTCCAGGGAAGCCAGTCACAACCACGATATCATCTGCTGATTCCAATGTAGTTTTAAGATTTCCTATCTCTCAACTTTTATCTCTAGAATCCGAATGAATAACTGAGTCCAAAATAGGCCTCCCAATACTGTTCGACTTCCCCTTAATGCTCCTAGCCTGAAAAAGTTAACAGATTAATAGTGATTTATTTCAGAGTATTCTTCTTTAAAATAATATGAAGCCAATAGAAGATCCAAAAACATGAGCCGTCCACGGGAAAAATCCTGCCACAGATGTGTTGTGAGGCATGGAAGGGAAGTCAGAGTTTGTTTTCCCATTGAATGTCTTTAGCTGAGGCAGGTACCCTCCAGAAGCCCACAGGTCTACCTATTCTCATTGCCTTATATGGACCCAATCCCACAGTTTACTGTTCCCATCTGCCTAGAAGAGAGTTTAGTCTTTGACCATAGAATACATTCAAGAACATTTCATGTGCCAATCTGCTGGTTCTCAATGAAGTTTTAAGATTCCCTAGACACCAAATTATAGGAACTATAGAAATAATAAACATTGTATATTTGCATAAATTTCATGTAAATTTCTCCTTTCCTTGTTCTATTGCCTGGACACAGCTTCTTACATGCCTATACGCCTTTACACACTATTTTCAGTCTTTCAACAATGAATTCCTTCAACCCTACTCCCACTGCAGCTTGCTGGCCACGTCCTTCTCATTTTCAAGTCATAGTTCAATCATTGCTTTCCTGAGAAATGCTTCCTGCTGCCACAGGGCAACCTTAAATTCTTCCTCCACTACGACTTATATATACGACTCCATCCTCTATTACTATTGGTTTGTGACATGGTTAGGCTTTGTTTCCTCAACCAAGTCTCATCTTGACTTGTAATCCCCATAATCCCCACGTGTCAATGCAGAGACCAAGTGGAGGTAATTGACTCATGGGGTGGTTTCCCTCATGCTGTTCTCATGATACTATGTTCTCACGAGATCTGATGGTTTCATAAGGGGCTCTTCCCCATTGACTCGGCACTTCTCCTACCCGCTGTCTTGTGAAGAAGATGCCTTGCTTCCCCTTTGCCTTCTGACATGATTCTAAGTTTCCTGAGGCCTCCTCAGCCATGTGGAATTGTGAGTCAATTAAACCTCTTTCCTTTCTAAATTACGTAGTCTTGGGCAGTTTTTTATAGCAGTGTGAGAGTGGAATAATACAGTTTGTATTTAAATTTCTCAGGAGTAGAGACCTTTTTTTTATGTCTAGTTCTCTTACACCTAACATCATACCTAGCACATAGGTATACATATTAAATTTGTGAAACACTGTTCTAGCACATAGGTATACATATTAAATTTGTGAAACACTGTTCTAGCACATAGTATGTTCTCAATATCTATTCAATGAATTAATGAATAAATGAAGAGGTGTAATTTAGTTGAATCACACTGTCCCTGAGACTAATGTCACACTTTCAACATTCAGATGTGCAAATAAGTTTAACTTTTCCTGAGAGCAGTCTTCACCCTTGACCAGTCCAGCACTCTGATAACTTTTTATGAGATGTCAAATTTTGTATGGGATGACTCTGTCATTTCTTTACCACTACTGGAAACAGGCACTGCTCCTGGGAACTGCTGGTGGAATTATCTCTGAGTTTAAATGACAGCATACTTTCTTGGAGTTGAAACATCCATTATCTTAGGTTTCCTATGGCTGTCTAAACATTTACAGTCAATTGCTAGTGTGTGCTCACCCATTTCCTATTGCAATCTACGGTAGAGAAGAAAAAGAATATCACTTTTTAAAATCTTTCTCCTGTCTGGAGGTGAGAAGTTTGTCTCTGTCACAGATGTAAGGTGGTGTGAAATCAAAATGAGACTTTTTGGGTTTTTATTCTATGAGCTAAGTAGCATTTCTACAGGATTTTACCTTAGAGACCTCAATCTCAAACTTTTTATAAAAGTGTACTTTTTCCAACACAGAGATTGTTTCCAAGTTTGATGCTTGACCCAAAAGCCACGCTGGTATAGGAAAATTGAGTCCGATTAGTGTTCAGCCTCTAATGCCTGGAATTGCTGTGTGTGGACTAGCAGCAGTGTCATTTCCTGCAATTTGGGGTCCCAGACCAGAATTTCTCAATCAAATCTGTACTTTCACAAGATCCCCAGGTGATCTGAATACATATTAAATGTGGGAAACACTGTTCTAGGATTTCCATCTGATACGGTTTGGGTCTGTGTCCCCACCCAAATTTCATGTCGAATTGTAATCCCCAATGTTGGAAGTGGGGCTTGGTGGGAGGTGATTGGATCATGAGGGCCAACTTCCACCTTGGTGCTCTTCTGGTGATAGTGAGTTATCATGAAATCTGGCTGTTTAGAAGTGTGTGGCACCTCCCCCTTTTTTATCTTGCTCCTGCTCCACCATGTAAGAGACTGGGCTCCCTGTTCACCTTCCACCATGATTGTAAGTTTCCTGAGGCCTCCCTGGAAGCCAAGCAGATGCTGCCTGTGGAACCATGAACCAATTAATCCTCTTTTCTTTATAAATTACCCAGTCTCAGATATTTCTTTATTGCAATGCAAGAATGAACTAATACACCATTCTAAAGCACAAGCTTCCTCCTGGAATTTCTGCTCAGTGCCCAGTAAGTTCAAATATGTGTATTTGCCATTTCCCTCCCCATCCAGATCATGGGTCAGAATTGCTTTCCTTTTTTATGTATGTATCCCTTAGGAAGCTTTTAGCTGCAAGTAAACACAAACAAGCAGGCACACACGTGCACATATATGCACAAGCTCAGTAACTCAAGAGGATTTATTATCTCATACAACAAGAGGTACTAAGATGAAGAAGTTGCAGGGTTAGTCTATTAGGCAGCCCAGTGAGTTCACCAGGGACCCAATGTTCCTTCTGGGTTCCTCTCAATCTTAGCATGGTCTCCTCAGGTTAGTTCCCTTTATTGTCCCAAGACGTCTGCCATAGTTCCAAGCATCACATGCAGAAACAAAAATACCAGCAGCAGAAAATAACTGTTTCCTCATGTCCATCTATTTTTAAGAATGAGGAAAACATTGTTCAGAATTCCCCCAGCAGATATCCCTTTGTATGGCATTGGCCAGAATCATATCACATGACTTGACCTGGACCAATCATTGGCAAGGGGTACAGCTCCTCCTTGGCTGGCTTAGACCAAGCATTTGCTCATTCTTAGTGGCTGATTCTAAAGTGTGCTTCCCAAGACAGATAAAGAGTGGAAAATGTACAAAATACTGTTTGGTTACCAAGGAAGAATGTAGGCAGGAGGTGGGGAGGGGAATGAGGTATAAGCAGTAGCAGGATTTCCAAAAGCAAAATTTATAATCCCAAACATGGCTGGGCACAGTGACTCATGCCTGTAATTCCAGCACTTTGGGAGGCCAAGGCCGGCAGATTGCTTGAGGTCAGGAGTTCAAGACCAGCTTGGCCAACATGGTAAAACCCCATCTCTATTAAAAATGCAAAAATTAGCCAGGCGTGGTGGTGCACGCCTGTAATCCCAGCTACTTGGGAGGTTGAGGCAGGAGAATAGCTTGAACCCAGGAGGCGAAGGTTGTAGTGAGCTGAGATCGTGCCACTGCACTCCAGCCTGGGTGGCAGAGTAAGACTCTGTTAAAAAAAAAAAAAAAAAAAAAAAAAAAATCCCAAACGTAAGTCAAATAAACAAAAGGAAATTTATCTTTTTTTCCTTTTAACTGAAAGAACACTGGTTACAATAGGCCTATGATAGGACTCACTGTCAGATCTCAGCCTCAAATAACTACCACAGTCTCCCTGAGCACTCCCTTTTACCTGCTCCTGCTGCCCAGTCAGCTAAATCCAACCTTGACCCTTCCAATGGAGAAGGGCCAAGAAGGGGACACAGAAGCTGGTGTTCTGCCATTGTGCTGCTACTTGGATCTCTAGGGCCTAACCCAGCAAACCCCAGCAGGTTTTTTAGAACAGACTCCAGCCATTCAGTATAATTCTTCTCCCCACCACTTGTAAGCAATGAGATAGGGATGCTATGGGCTGGACTCCTTCAGCCAAATAAGTCTGCAATTATTTGTGGCTATAGCAACATTATTTGGTGTTTCAGATGGGAGGAGGAAGGAATAAGAATACATACATACATATATATATATATACACACACACACACACCAGAAAGCAAGATAGTCGAAGATAATAATACTCAAATATTAGCGTGCCTAAGCATCATCTGCTTCACAGGTCAGCAATGAGAAGGAAAAAAATCCAGATTTTTAATTGGCATCCCAAGCGATTCCAATGAAAGTGCTCTTTTAAATCATTCTTGAGAAAGAGTGTTGAGCTAGGGAAACAAAGTATTTATTTTCTTTATCCTTTGATTCAATATTGCCCCAATATCTCTTCGGATTAAGAACAAGGATCATTTTCCTGCTACAGAATGCTATTCTTACTAGGGTAGGTTGTCTGTTCCAACCCAGGGATGAAACAACAAAGTCAATGGAAGGGGTGAGAGTGTGTGTGTGTGTGTGTGCAAGTGCACACAAGCACTCAGCCTTTGAAACAGACTTAATCAACTACCACAGAATGGTGGAACACTGGGTTCTGGTCCCACCTCTGCCTCTTAGGAGCCAGCTGACATTGATCATATCACAGCCTCTCTAGCTCTCAATTTTTTCATCTGTAAGATGGAGATAGTAATACCTACCTTGCTTCACAGAACTGCAGGAGGACTCAAATAAAAAACTGTATATGAAAGAAACTTGTAAACAGGATAACACAATAAAAATTTATTCCTTTTCAATGTTGATTTATAAAATTATTTCCCCCTCAATACCAAAAGCCTTTAAAATTTTATATTTCTGCTCTGTGCAACATCCTCTTCATCTTAGTAATTTCATAAGGGCTGTTCATTATGTTTCACTGGCTTCTATCCACATGGCAACAAACAGGGTCTTATCTTCACTCACTCACTCATGGGCTGTATGAGAGTAACACTGGTGGTATTAACTTGAAATGTCTGGTCTGGAATTTTTGACTTGCCCTTTGAAAGACCCTGAAAGTTCAAAAGTAATATATTTTTAGCTGGGCACGGTGGCTCACACCTGTAATCCCAGGACTTTGGGAGACTAAGGCGGGCGGATCACAAGGTCAGGAGTTTGAGACCAGCCTGGCCAACATAGTGAAACTCCATCTCTACTAGAAACACAAAAATTAGCCAGGCGTGGCAGCGCACCTGTAGTCCCAGCTATTCAGGAGGCTGAGGCAGGAGAATCGCTTGAACTCAGGAGGCGGAGGTTGTGGTGAGTCAAGATCTCGCACCACTGCACTCCAGCCTGGGCAACAGAGCAAGAGTCCGTCTCAAAAAAAAAAAAAAAAAAAGTAATATATTTTAGTCCAGTGTAGCCAAGAAAATGCTGGAAACAAGAGCTGTTTCCGTTTCTGCCTTACTAACATCACCACAAAAAAAAAAAAAAGAATAAAACCTGCCAAAAATACTATTCTAAATGTTTAAAGGAGACTTTCAAATGGGAGATGAATAAAATTATTTCCATAAAAGATAAAGATAGAAGCATCAGAAATAATCATAGAAGCAGCAGCAACTTTTTACTGAATCAAAAATTGATCACAATGAGAAATGTATCACTTGCTCCTACTTACAAATAGTTGTTCCTATTCTCTTCCGCAACACTGAACTATGTTTTCACACTAATACATCGAGTAAAATTGCTTCCTGTTTTTATTTGTGATTTGCATTACTGATTCCACTTGGGAAAGAAATAAATAGAATATGTGTATCAGGATCTCCCTAGCAATTTTGCACCAACCTCATGTGGTTCTATCAGTGAAGGCAATTATAATTCTGAATGAATATGCTTGATGTTCACTTAGCAGGAAACTGAACTCAGAGAAGATTTTTGCCCTTTCATTTTAATGTACACACCAGGTGGTTCCCAAATTAGTCAAATACAAATGTCTCCCACCCTGTATTCAAAAGAAATAATCATAGTAACAGGAGCTATCAAATCAGAAAATTTTCTCAGGCATGGAGTGACATAAAGGGATAACAATGTCTAAGGGCCACATACCTGTTGTTGCCCAAAGACACAAGGCAGGAACCATAAAGCAAAAAGAAACACCTGTCCAGGCTGAAGGGAGCAGGACTTATTTACCAGATAATTGTATCCATAAGTCCTTGCAGTGCCCAAATTCTCACTTTACGCACAGAAACTTCAAGGACTAACTTTTATGATTCAGATTCTAGTAGACTTTATAATGGCCCACTCAAAGATATCAGGTCCCAATACCGGGACCTATAAATGTTACTTTATAAAGAAAAAAAAGATCTTGCAGATGTGATTATTGGGGAAGTTGTCCTGGATTACGCAGGTGGGCTTTAAATGCAATCAAAAGTGTCCTTACGGCAGGGCACAGTGGCTCATGCCTATAATCCCAGCATTTTGGGAGGCCGAGGTGGGTGGATCACCTGAGATCGGGTGTTCAAGACCAGCCTGACCAACATGGAGAAACCCCGTCTCTACTAAAAACACAAAATTAGCTGGGCCTGTTGGCGCATGCCTGTAATTCCAGCTACTTGGGAGGCTGAGGCAGGAGATTTGCTTGAACCCGGGAGGCAGAGGTTGCAGTGAGCCGAGATGGCGCCAGTGCACTCCAGCCTAGGCAACAAGAGAGAAACTCTGCCTCAAAAAAAAAAAAAGAGAGGGGGGTGACCTTACAAGAAAGAGGCAGAGGGCAATTATAGACACACAGAGGAGAAGGCAGTATGAAGAGAGAGGCAGAGATTGGAGTGATGCGGGCACAAGTCAAGGAACTCTGGTGAGCACCAGAAGCAGGAAGAGGCAAGAAACTAAACCTTCCCTAGAGCCTCCAGAGGGAGCACAGCCCTGCCTACACCTTGACTTCAGCCCAAGGAAACTGAGGTTGAACTTCTGGCCTCTAGAACTGTGAGAAAATAAACCATCCAGTGTGCAGTAAGTTATCACAGCAGTCACAAGAAACTAAAACATAGACCCAAGTCGTCTTATTCTTCTACTTCCCTTCCAGCCCCCCACGTCATCCAAAGTAAATTCGCCATCCCCATTATGCATATCTATGTCTCTATGCTTTCTTGATTAGAACACTCCACCCCATTTCTCTGAAATAAACCTTATGCGTCCTCAAAAAATAATTCTCATGTCACATTCTCCACATTTGAGGTTGAGATTTCAATGTCCAAATGAAGGGCTCTCCAAAGCAGATTTATACAACCACCAAGATCAAAGATAGATTTAATGCTTTTTTTTTTAAGATAATTAACTTTTAATTACATGTATAGTATAGCCCAGTTCCTAGAGAAGTTTCCGGTTTGTTCAGCTCAGTCGAACCACGGCATGAGGAGGATCAGACCCTTATCCCCACACAAATCGACCAAATCCTTCACCCTCTGTTCCCTGTGGCCTGTGAGTATCTCAGCTGCTGGACAACGACCCTGGTGATGGTCCCTCCGAGTTCCACACTCTAGGGTGGCTGGTGCCAAATCACATGCAGGCCTCTTTCTGATATTGGGGCTCGTGGTCCTTTGTCTGCTTCCCACTTTGAGGGCTGTCTGCTCCTGGCTCCATTTGAGATGCCCTTTCAATGCCTTCTCCCCTCATCTCCCAATGCCAGTCTCAATCTGGAGTTGGAGAACAAAAAAACATGTTTCACACCGAACCCCATGGTTACTTTTTTACTCTGTATCTTGATTTTTTAAAAGAATTTTTTTAAATTAATCTTTCATTGAGTAAGCCAACAACATACATTATAAGAAAGAAATTTAATCAGAAGGATATAAAACAGATGTGAAATTTTCCTTTTCATCTCTCCCAATCTCTCCTCCATCTCTCCAGAGTTGACAATCTCTCTAAAATCCTGCTAAGCATTTTCTCTAACTATATTATCATATATATGACCTGTATATCCTAAAAAGTTATTTTATATTTTATTTTAAAATACAGCATACAAACAAGGTGTATAAGAAAACACACATGGACAGTTTAAAGAATACTCAAACCTGTAAACTCACCACTCAGATAAAGAGAATTAACATCCCTCAGAAACCCCCCTATGTCTCTCCCAAATTGCATTCCCTTTCCAGCCCCTTAAAGGTATCCTGACTTTTATGTACATCATTCCCTTGGTGGATATTAGATTTGTTCGTGATTGTTCTGGCTCTCTCCTTCTGGCCACTTGGTAGAACTGCACTTGCCGACACACTGATACTACGCTTGGTTATGTCACTTTTTTGGCAAAAGAAACATGGTCAGAAGCGACTGGGTTGAAGCTTTTAAAAAATCAATGTGAGCTTTGCCACATCCTCTTTTTCTGTCTGCCTCTGGCCATGCTCTGGATGGTAGCTGCTCCGCAGCTCAAATCCTAAAGAAACGAAACTATGACTTCAAGCCACTGAAGTTTTGGGATTGTTGGTGACCACAGCAGAGCATAGGCTACCCTGGCCAGTACAATCCCTGTGCTTCTCAATATAGTTTTTATCCATTGAGTACAACTGCAAACAGCATATTGTTCAGTTTGACTGTCTGTCATCTTTACCTAAGTGCAAGCCAGTGACACACACTATCCTGTGATTTTCCAATGTTTTATTTTTAAAGTTAGTCATATTGTATATGAGTTGAACATGTTGTATGTAGTTTGTTAATTTTTATAACTATATAGCATTCCACTGCATGAATATACCATGATTTATCCATTCCAACATTGATCCACACTTAGGTTCCCATTTGGGGAACATTACAAGGAGGTATCCTTTTTAGGAGTAAGAGTTTCTCTAGATGGATACTCAGCAGTAGAATTTCACCTGAATTCCAAGCTAGTTCATTTCACTTTTATCTGCCCTAACCTACACATACCGGGAATAATTTAAGGCCAGGATATTTGTTTCTCTTTCTGTCTACATGTTTCTCTCATTTGAAATTTGCTGTGCTGGGGGCAGTTCCACACCAATGGATACAGTCACTGACAGACTAACAGCACGATGGTTAAGAGGTGGCATCCCTATACCCTCAAACAACATTCCACAGAGTTTCTCTTAAATTACATTTACAGTTTTTCAAAGGGAAAAGTAAGTCCTCTTCAATAATTTATGTTTTGTTTTTGATCCTCTGTTAATATGATTTGGAGACATTTACTTTCTTCTAGACAAGCAAATTACATTAAATCTAATTTAATGCCGTGAACTATTTAGCAACTATTAGGAATATGGAATATGCTGGGCATTGTGAAGGCGATCAAGTCATACAAAACAAAGTCCTGGCTCTCAGGATACAGCCATGATCCTAGTTGAGAAAAGATTTAAGCCTTTCCAACCATTCAAAGCAATGTGAACTCTTATAATGGCACCTCACCATCGAAAATCCAGACACCTGGCAACTTTGTCTGTTTAGGTTGCCACCAAGAAGCAATCCTTTTGTAAGAGAGATGCCACAAAATGCATGCACTACGCATAGGGATTCCCTTGGTCCTTACAGCCTATTAATACTTTTTAGTGCCCACAGTTTAATTAAGCTAACATCTGGTTTATAAGGCTACCACAAGTCAGGACTAGCAAGTAAAAGGAGGCAAGCAAGAGCAAGGACAAGTGACAGCAAACTTGTGACAGCTAGGGAGAAGACCAAAGAGCATAAAATGCAGATAAGCACACTGACACGTCAAGTGAGGTATACAAGGACGAGCTGCCCTTCATGAATCAATAAGTCCTGAGGCATTCTGCATTTCAGCAGAGCCCAGAAAACAGCTGTGCCTATTAATGGCCTTGGTGTATCAGGAAAAGATGACGCAGGCCCAGTCTATTATTCTATGTAAGCAGCAAAGTGAAGGTAAAATACAATTTAAAGGTCTTCTATCTAAAGAGTTATGCTGTTACAGAGCTCTGAACCTGAAGTCAACATATTTTCCAGGTCAAAATCTCGGGTATCTCCTAACTATTATTTCTTTTAAGCTCTATTATATGCCATGAGCTATATACATGTTCCTCCACCTCAAAGACAAAGGCCATTACCCTTATTAAACTGAGACACAGAGAGGTTAAGAAACGTTCTCGGTCACACATATACCACCTAGTTAATCCAAGATACATACTCTTGTCTTTCTGACTCCAAAATCTATGCTGTGTCATTATCCCACGTGGCTCTATGTATCCAAAAGTCACCTTTCTAAGGTTACTAAAATGGTACATTTTTCTCTCTGTACATTTTACAAAATTAATAGTAAAAGGTTTAAGTTTATAACCCAGAGTTATCAGTATGCTTGAGTTACATATCTGCCTTAGGGAATAATTAGATATCTAGGTTGCTACTGTGTTTAATTTGTACCTACCATATGCCCTGGTGCCCTGTGGAGGAATGGATGAAGAATCTTTCGGCTGACTGCTGAGTTCCCCAGATCCTGAGATCAGAGACTGCTGGGAGGTAGGGGCGGGCTTCCCACCAGAACTTCTGGAGGTCAGCCTGGTAGCAGATGAAGCAGGGTGTCCCGGCCCATCCCAACACAGCAACGGAGGCTGTGTCACATAAGCATATTTACTCAGCAAATGCAGACTTCTAAGTTTTGTTCTAGAAAGGCAGTTTATGGAAAGAGCTGAAGTAGAAAAGAAAGCTCCTGGGCACACCCAGCAGCATCCTTAGGAACAAGGACAGATCCTTGGAGGCCACAAACACACCTAGCCACACATTCATAAAGAGCAGAACTAGAACTAAAGGGAGACCAGAAAACTCAGGGATCAATACATAACAATTTAATTCAATACTTGAAAATATAGCAATGAATAGAAAAAGTTAATGATGAACAAAATATTATAAAGTAGGATTCATATTACTAATTTTTCCCTTTGCTCCAGGATTCAGTAGGGCTTTGCACAACAGAGAGCTAACAAAAGTGGTTTTTTTTTTTTTTTAAAAAAAGGAGGGTGATTACATGGTTATAGAAAGCTAGTGATTTGGGAGATAATTTTTAAATTATCAATTTCACTAAATGAAGGAAACAGTAATTATCTTCTTGCAGTCTTGTTAAGTCTGGGAGACTCATGCAGCATGAAATACTAATTCTCAATTCTAAGTCTGCTCAAAACATCCACCATGAGAGGTCTGGCCAAGGAATGTAGCTTAAAAGTACTGTCAGATTGCAGAGCCCAGTGATGCTGGGCTTGGCCACATGACTGACTTTGGCCAGTGGAACACGGGCAGAAGGGAAAGACTAACAGTACCAAGCCTAGGCCTTAGGAGACATCAAATGTTTCTACTCTCTTCCCTTGCAGTTCTACCATTGTCATGAATACCCTGCTTGTCCCTAAAAAATGAGAGTCACGTGAATCCAAGACAAACTAAACTCATGGCTGGAAGCCAAACCCAGCCAACCATATTAGGATCATCAGAGCTCCCCAGCCACTCCTGAGGTGCAAAAGTGGACAATAGATGCTTATTCCTGTGGAATTTTGTGACTGTCTGTTACACAGCAATAGCTCATTGACCCATTCTCAGTACACCAAAATATTCAGTAGCTTCTTAAGCTTTTGTATGGATCATTGATTCTCAACCCTGAGTGCACAATAAAATGGATATTCAGTTGTCAGAATACCAATGCCCAAGTCCCATCTTAGACCAGTTGTTTCAGAATCTCTAGTGGTAGCTCCTGGATATAAGGCTTTATTTTTAGCTTTTAGCTTTTATTATTATTTTTATTTGACCCATAAGAATTGTACATATTTATGGAATATGGTGTGATTTTTTTTTCAGTTTCCCAGATGATTTTAAATGTGCATCCAGGGTCAATAACATTGATGTAGATACAAAGGTACAAAAATATCTCTAGCATGAAGAAGTGCATCTGTATCCCCATCTGCTGTGACTAAACAATCCCTCTCCACTGCCAGAGAACTTTGATGGGAGGCAGGTCTAGAGGGGAGTTACACAGTGTCCAAGGTGTCCATGCAGTGAGGTGATGGCTATGCCTGGTGAGCTACACAGAACCAGAGGACTACACTAGAATTTGTGTGTTGTGAAAATATTTGTTGAGATCATAAGTTGAAACAGATGGATTAATAAAACAGACTAGATGGAGAATAGAGGTTAACATGTGGAGGCAAACTGAGAGGAGGAAGGACAGGGTTGATGAAAAAGAGAAATAAAACACTAGGACTAGAAAAGCAAAAATTGGTTAGAAGTTTTCTATAGATTCCAACAGCATTGGAATCACCTAGGAAATGTAGAATCTCAATGCCTATCCCAGTTCTACTTCATCAGAATCTGAATTTTAATCAGATTTCCAGGTGATATGTATGCACATGCAAGTTTGAGAACTGCTGCTTTAGCAAGTTCCAGAAATGAAGTGCATGGACATCCAGATGATTTCCATACTCTGCTGCTGTGTGATTGTATAGACCAGCACAGTCACACTGGGATTGAGATGGGACATAAAGTGGCAGGGGTGCATACATTCAACGAACCCAATAGCTATTCCAAATTATTTAAATTTTAAATTTAAAAGAATGAGGGTTAAGCCAGCAGAAATTCTGATTTACAATAGAGTGAGACCCAAGCACAGATAATTTTCAAAAGTTACTGAGATGATTCTAAATCAACAGCCAAAGTTGAGAATCACCACTT
Source organism: Pongo abelii (assembly GCF_028885655.2). Taxonomy (NCBI): domain Eukaryota; kingdom Metazoa; phylum Chordata; class Mammalia; order Primates; family Hominidae; genus Pongo; species Pongo abelii. The sequence goes on from NC_072007.2 coordinate 41,240,341, forward strand.
TCTGCCCTTTAAAATTAAAATTTGTCCTTATCAGCTATGATGCTAAAATAGATTAGTATATATGCTTTAAAACTTCTATACTGAAAGCTTGGTTCATACATGACTTCTATCTACAAAAGCTAATGAGAAAGCAAAGATTGACACAAAATATTTTACTTTGTCATTACATTGCCTATTTTTCAAGAGAAAAAAAACAAAACAAAGTATAATTGTATCATTTAGTGTTTTGGCCAAAAACACAGAAACTCTTCTAGGAAATTCCAAGTAGGAAGTGATTTAACACAGTTAAATGATTACAAATCTCTGAAAGACATGGAAGACTCAAGCTCAGCCCACACTGTTACTAGCTCTCAAGTATGCCATTCATTTTCAGAGAATCAAGAAATTGCTGCTATTCTCTAGACCTGGAATTGGAAGAACACTACTGACAACCACTGATGTGTGGATCCCCAGGGTGGTGATACGCAAGAGAATACCTAAAGGATCTTGCAAGTGTTGGTGTCCTAGTAAGTCCAGGCTGCTATAGTAAGTTAACAAAGACTGGATGACTCAAACATGGATTTTTCATAGTTCTGGAGGCTGGAAGTCTGAGACAAAGGTGCCAGCATGGTCAGGCTCTTGATGAGGGCCTCCTTCATGGTTATGTCCTCCCACGGTCTCTCCTGCATGCAGGTCAAGAGGAAGCAAGCTTTCTCTTGTCTCTTTTTATCTAATCTTATCATAAGGGCTCCACCTTAATTACCTTCCAAAAGCCCCATCACATTGAGGATTACAGTTTCAAAATATGAATGTAGGGCGTACACAAACATTTAGTCCATAGTAGATGACCTTCCACATGTTGTATAATCACAGACCATGCTTCCCTTTCTCCTTTGTTGATGAAAAAGCCAAACTCTGTAAAATATTTGAACAAATTTATTCTGAGCCAAATATGAAGACCATGACACATGACATAGCCTCAGGAGGTCCTGAGAACATGTGCCTAAAGTGGTTGGGCTCCAGCTTGATTTTATACATTTTAAGGAGACAGAAGTTACAGGCAAAGACGTAAATCAATACATGTAAGTTTTACATTGATTCAGCCTGGAAAAGTAGGCCATCTCGAAGTGGGCAGGGGGAGGCTTCCAGGTCATAAGTGGATGCAAAGATTTCCTAATTGGCAATTGGCTGAAAGAGTAAAGTTTTGCCTAAAGAGTTAAAGTCAGCAGAAAGAAATGCTTGGGGTTAGAATAAGGTGGCAGTTGGGGGTGGAAGCCAAGGTTTTGTTACGTAGATGAAGCCTCCAAATAGCAGGCTTCAGAGAGAACAGATGATAAATGTTCTTTATCAAACCTTAAAAGGCATTAGACTCTTAGTTAGATCTCTCCCGGATCAGGAAAATACCTGGAAAGGGAAGGGGATTCTCTACAGAATGTAGATTTTTCCCACAAGACACAGTTTTGCAGGGACATTTCAAAATAGATCAAAAAATGTATTTTGGGGTAAAATACTTCCATTTCTTTCAGGGCTTGCTATCTCCTAATGTGATGCTATCCTAGAATCAGGCTGGAATATGGTACTCTATTGCTACAAACAGTCTGTTTTGTCACTCTTAACTCTCTGGTTTAATGTTAATGCTGGTCAGTTGTGCCTGAATTCCAAAGGATGGAGAGAATAATGAAGCATGTCTCACCCACCATTCCTAGCACGGCCTGAACTAGATTTTCAGGTTTCATTGCTATCTTCTCGGCTGAGATAAGGGGTCCATTCAGTCAGTTGGGGGGCTTAGAATTTTGGTTTTGGTCTACACCTTCCAAATCATGAATAAATTCCCTCCCACCCCATTAGTAGAAACTAAACCAAAACCCAGCTGGCCAAGGATTCTTAAAATTTCAGCTCCCAAGCTTCCAAGTACCACAATAGAGAGGAGAGAAATTCAGCAACATAGCATCAGTCAGTAACAAAATAGTAGTTAGAAAGACCAGGTTGCTTTATTGAAAAACAAGTTGGCAAATTGATGTAAAGAAATAATCATCTGGCCGGGCGCAGTGGCTCACACCTGTAATCCCAGCACTTTGGGAGGCTGAAGCAGACAGCTCATTTGAGCCTAGAAGTTTGAGACCAGTCTGGGCAACATGGCAAAACCCCATCTCCACAAACAAACAAACAAACAAACAAAAAATACAAAAATTAGCCAGGTGTGGTAGTGCATGCCTATAGTCCCAGCTACCTGGGAGGCTGAGGTGGGAGGGTCACTTGAGCAAGGAAGAGGGAGGTTACAGTGAGCCAAGATCCTGCCACTGCCCTCCAGCCTGGGCAACAAAGTCCTGAAAAAAGGAAAGACAGAGAGAAAGAAGGAAAGAAAGGAAGAAAGAAAGAAAATAAAAGAAAGGAAAAAGAAAAGAAAAGAAAAAAAAAGAAAAGGAAAGGAAAGAGAAAGGAAGGAAGGAAGGGAGGGAGGGAGGAAGGGAAGAAGGGAGGAAGGAAGGAAGGGAGGAAGGAAGGAAGGAAGGAAGGAAGGAAGGAAGGAAGGAAGGAAGGAAGGAAGGAAGGAAGGAAAAGGAAGATTTGACTAACAGGCAGAGTTTAAGAGCAAACTCTAGAGTCCATAGCCTGAGTACCAATCCTGATTCAACCCCTTACTAGATGTGTAATTTTGAGCAATGCCTCAATGCCCTCACCAGTAAAATGGGGATGATAATAATAATTACTTCATAGCATTGTCATGGAGAGTGATGAATTGTGTACATTAAGTACTTAAGAAATATATCTGGCAGAGAATTATCACTCCGTAAATGTAAGCAAAAATGATATAGGTGAGGCAATTTTTGAATTAAAGGAATCACTTTTTTGTAAATTTAGTGTTATGAGCTGAATATTTGTGTCCTCCCAAAATTCATGTCAAGTCCTAACCTCAAATGTGATGGCCTCTGGAGGTGAGGTCTTTGGAAGACAATTAGGCTTAGATGAGGTCATGAAGATAGGGTTCTCATGATGAGATTAGTCCCCTTATAAGAAGAGAAAGACAAAGTACATACACTGAGGAAAGGCCTTGCAAGCACACAGCAAGAAGGTGGCCATCTGCAAGCCAGAAAAAGAGCCCTCCCAAGACATCAAATCTGTCAGCACCTTGATCTTGGACTTTCCAGCCCCCAGAGCTTTGAGAAATAGAGTCTGTTGGTTCAAGCCACATGAGTCTATCGTATTTTGTTACAGCAGCTCAAACTGGTGACAACATTGAGTAAACTACATTTGTATATAATCTGAGAAGATTTTTCCAGGAGGATTATAAATATAGAAGAACATAGTTGTCAAGAATTAAGATCTTCATTCTGAGCAGAATCTAAACTCTTTTCATGTAAGAAATTTTTATCCTCAGGTCCTGTCCAGTTTCTTACAATTGATCTGATATTTGAAGATGGATGTGATAACTGTGCCCCTGCTGAGGAGAAACCTAGAATCTCTAAAAAGTAAAGTAGTGGAATCTGGCATCAGATGGTCCCAGGTCCTGTCCCAACTCTACTAACTGCTTGCACAGAGCCCCTCAAGGCATCACTTAACCCCTCTGAGCCTCAATTATTCATCTATCAAAAGGAGATAAGGACAAAACTGTATCCAGATAAATTTCAATGAGCTGCTGTATTAGAAAAAACTTCTGAAACTATCATACAAATGTTAATTGGTATTATTAGTGAAGAAATCTTTACCAGAAGACCTCAAGCACAGTGCTGAGCATTCTTAGGATTTCAAAAAGTTACTTTAAAAATTGGAGCTCTTGTCTCCATCTCAATCTCCCTACTCCTATAACTTTTGGCTTCTGTTAAACATCTGGTCAGACTTAAAACAGCAAGTTAGAAGGGGAATTAGTCATTTTACACAAAGTCTTAGTTAATTATCTACTACAGAGGTAAATAAGTAAGACTTTGTTGTTTAGTTTTTTGTTAGTTGTTGTTTTGTTATTTTTTTTTTTTTAGAGATGGGGCCTTCCTACATTGTCCAGGCTAAACTCCAATTCCTGGGCTCAAATGATCCTCCTACCTCAGACTCTCAAGTAGCTTGTACTATAGGTGCATGTCACTATGCCTGGCAGGACTTGTTACTTAAATAATCAATACCTCTGAATCTTGACCAGAGATATGCATGCATTTTTCTCCAGCCATGTCTTCCAGGTTTCCAAGCAACATTTATCTTTACCTAGCTGTGCTACACATGGTTGTGCAGGTAGCGCACTGCACACACAGGAAGGTGACATCACATAGCCTGATGCCCTCTAGAGCTTTGCAGAACAGACCTACCTAGCTCTGCACAGCAGCCTGGTTTGGCCAAATACTTTCCTCTGTCACTCAGGGACCTATCTTCCAAGAAATAGCCCATAGATATATAGTCTTCACCTTCCAGATTCCCTACTAATTGAGATTTGGAAATGTTGTTATCCTAAACTTTGTGTCTCTTATTACCAGCTAATAGACGATTAGCAGGGCTGGTTTCACAGACAGGCATGCAGCCTGTGCAGAAACATCAGGCCCTGGACTTGGTTTAATGCTTTATTGTCTCCATCTTGAAATTTTTTTTTTTTTTTTGAGATGGAGTCTTGCTCTGTTGCCCGCCCAGGCTAGAGTGCAGTGGCACGATCTTGGCTCACTGCAACCTTCGCCTCCCAGGTTCAAGCAATTCTCCTGCCTCAACCTCCTGAGTAGCTGGGATTACATCTGCGTGCCACCACGCCTGGCTAATTTTTGTATTTTTAGTAGAGACAGGGTTTCACCATGTTGGTGGGGCTGGTCTCAAACTCCTGACCTTGTGATCCACCCGCCTGGGCCTCCCAAAGTGCTGGGATTACAGGCGTGAGCCACTGTGCCTGGCCAAAATTCTTAATAATGTTTTCAACAAGGAGCCTGCATTGTCATTTTGCACTGAAAATTATGGGCCAGTCCCAATGACTAAAGTAAATAAAATTCAAAAGCTCATCAAATTGTATCCAGATATGAGAAGGCTTATAAAGAAGTTGTCAGCAGGGATGCATGTATTAAGATCTGCAATAACCTGCACAGGTGGCCTACCTCAGAATCATCTGGAGAGTTTGTAATGTATGCAGATTCCTGGGCCCACATGCTGGAGATTCTGATTCAGTAGGTGTGCAACTCTGGTGGGTTTATGTGTGTTTGTGTGTGTATGTGGGTTTTTTTTTTCTTTTGTAAATGTCACGTCATTCCAGCGTGCAGCCATGTCAGGAAATTATTGCTTTGGGACACGCTACATCTTACCAAGAAGTGGAATCAGAAGGAGTCAATTTCAGTGAAAGCCCATAAGTTGTCCTTCAAGTGTTCACTGAGATTAGGGTGTCTCTGCTCTGCTCTGCTATTGAAATTCCTTTCCCAGGAGCCTAAGAAAAAGAGTTCAAACCTTAAACATGGGAGAAATGGCTTTTAAAAGTCAAGGGTCTTTTAATCAGATGGTGTTAAAATCTAAGATTAAAAAGTTAGGAGCTTTTTGCATTTTTCCCCCCATCCTCCTATCACTAGAGGATTTTTAGTGACTGGAGAGGGTGTTTCAAAACACCCCTGAATGGTCACAGCTTCAGAAAAGAGAATATGGGGATAGGAAAGTAAAATGAGATTGTTTGGTACATGAGTATCACTCTGGAAAATTCCATGGATGGGAGGATGTTCCAGGTGCACATTTTAAGCAATAACTCAGCACAGAGTCAGATTGTGCAGTGTAACAAGACTGTCCTTAGCTGCGTATTTGTCAGTCTTTCTGGAAAGTTCCCAGCTCCCCCAAGATGGCAGCTGGCTCTCCTCCCTGAGGTCAGAAAGAACCCCTCCCCCGCTGCCCTAGGACTCACAGATTCCTTCACAAAACACACAAACTCTGCATGGTCAAAGCACATCACACATGTTCTATTTTCAACTTTCTCTGTTTTATTGTGTTTGATTTTTTTTCTTTTTTTTTTTTCCCTGAGACAGGGTCTCACCGTGTTGCCCAGGCTGCAGTGCAGTGGCACAATCTCAGCTCACTGCAACCTTCACCTCCCTGTTCAAGCAATTCTCCTGCCTCAGCCTCCCGAGTAGCTGGGATTACACGTGCATGCCACCATGCCCAGCTAATTTTTGTATTTTTAGTAGAGATGGGGTTTCACCATGTTGGCCAAGCTGGTCTCAAACTCCTGACCTCATAATCCACCCCCTCGACCTCAAAAAGTGCTGGGATTACAGGCATGAACCACTGCACCCATCCTATCGTGTTTGATTTTTGTTTGATTTTTTTGTTTCTCTTTTTTTGGTGGGGCAGGAAGCAGAGTGCACCATTTTCTACTTGTTATCAAGATAAATAAATCAGGCAAACCACCACTTTATTCTAAAGATCTGTTTTGAGAGAGCCATAGTCAGTTTCCCCACTGTAAGGAGGAAATCATTCCTATATACTAGAAAACTTTTCAAAATTTTTTCAGGATACAAAACAAATTCATTCACTCAAGTTTATTCAAGGGTGGCTGATGTCAGGAGAATTGTGCACAGGAGTTCACTGTGGTATCAATCTGACACTGAACCAGTCTCTAACCCATGGCAAGGACTGAGAAGTGGATGAAACCACACTAAGAGGATATCCCTCAGGTCATCCTTTCACGAGTTTAACTCAAAAATAGGCAGGAAGCCGGAAACATGTCTGCAAGGCATTACAGAACCTATGCATCATTACAGGGGATTACTGAGATGTGGGGGGTGGAGGAGCAGGGATAGAGACCTCTCCTCAGCCCATCTAAACCCTCTCCCACCACTACAGCCATCCTCTTCAGCACAGATGAGCGCTCACGTCTCCTTCCCCAGAGCCTTACAGAAATTTTCAGACCCTTTGTCTATTTTTGAGAGTGAAACTTGCGATAGGATGACCAAGGAGTCTTCTTTTGGTGTGACTTCCTCCTCTTCTCAGCCTATGACATAGGTTAACTCGAGACTGATTCAATATCAAATTGATGCCCAGTGGGCTCAAAGCTTCTACTTCACAGGCTTCTCATGTACAGCCAAATGTTCCTTCACCTGGGAACGTTCTGAAGAGTGTTGTTACTATCTTAAGGGAATATTCTTTTAATTTAATGGTTGCCAAGAGAGCAATCTTAGAAGTGTGGTGCCAGCTCTCCTCAGAAGCCGTCTTCAAAGGTCAAAGGGACCCTCAGGAACTGATTCTCCAAAGTGCTAAGGGACCATGCTAGACTCATAAATCAAAGGAAAAAGTACATCCAAACTCCCTTCTGGGAGGCTACAGTCTAGACTGTCTTATATGCTCTTTGTTATCCATTAAAATAAGCAGTAAAATGTCAACACATAAAACAAAATATTCACAAAAAGAAATAAAATATAGAATTTTCAAAACCACTAGGTCCATGTAGCAACTAGAGAGGTGGCTGGAGAAGGGTTATTTCGAATCCAGGAGAGATGTTAGGCACAGAGTGAACAGGAGTAAGAAATGGGCTGCAAACAGGGGATTCGCTAATGGTCTTTATTCAGAAAAACAGAATCCACTGGCACACATACCCTCACTGTCCTCCTGAGCTAAAGTCTGGAGACATTGGGCCTGGAGTGAAGGAAATGTAATCCTAGGCCCCTACATGATCCAACAATAACCCATCACCACAGCTATGTAAACAACAGCTAGCGGGTTTCAACTCTCCACATCAACTCCTGGACAGCCTCAGAAGAGTTGCCGATGTTTGCAGAACCACATAAATGTTAAAGATTCTGGCAACAGTGAGAAGAGAGGAAGGAACAAGGAGGAAGAAAGTCAGGGGTATTAAGATAGAGAATGTATAAAAAGGGAAATTGTGATAAAAATGTATGGAAGGAAAAAATGGTTTACTACCTTATTTGAAGTTACAATGATGATCAACAGAAATTAAAAAAAATACAAAAAACAACAAAAGTAGGGGAAGGAGGTGATCAGAGGGTATCATAGTAGTGTGAGTTAAACCTTTGTCATAGTGGGAAGTCAATAAATGGGACTTAATTTTTTTTAATCAAGTAATTTTTTGAGTTGTGGAGTTAAGACATAGAACAACCAAAAAAAAAAAAAAAAAAAAAAAGGGCTGGGGGGAGACGATAGCTTTTTATAAAATCTCCAGTATCACATCATGGTTTCCGTGCATACTGACAAGGTATAGAAACTCAGACCTGGCCGGGCGTGGTGGCTCACGCACACAATCCCAGCACTTTGGGAGGCCAAGGTGGGTGGATCACGAGGTCAGGAGTTCAAGACCAGCCTGGCCAACATGGTGAAACCCCGTCTCTACTAAAAATACAAAAATTAGCCAGGTGTGGTGGCACGCACCTGTAATCACAGCAACTCAGGAGGGTGAGGCAGGAAAACTGCTTGAACCCCAGAGGCAGAGGTTACAGTGAGCCTAGATCGTGCCACTGCACTGCAGCCTGTGTGACAGAGCAAGACTCTGTCTCAGGAAAAAAAAAAAAAAGAAATAGTGAGACCTTACCACCTATGCGATTTTAGGCAACTTTATCTAACTTTTCCATGCACAGTGTCCTCATTTATAAAATAGGACCAGTAATAATGCTTACTTCATACAGTTGGAAGAATGACATTGGATGATACAACTACAGCACTTAGTGCGATGCCTGACCAACAGTATGTTCTCAATGAAGGTTGGCTATAAATAATAATATTTGTTTATTATTATTATTATTATTATCATCATCACTGGAGAGTTGCTTTTATTCACTTAATACATCATGAACGGCTCCACAAATATATATCTATGGGTCATTCTTGAACAGCTGCATTAAAGTTCGTAGAGTGGATTGGCATAATTATTCAGCCTTCGGACTATTAAGGTTCAAACAAGCTTCTTATCTAAATCTCATGGTTTCTCAACCTCAGCTCTACTTACATTTTGGGTCAAATTATTATTTGTTGTGGAGGGCTGTCCTGTGTGTCGTAGGGTGTTTAGCAGCATCCCTGACCTTGACCCACAGGGTATACCACCACCCCCAAGTTCTAGCAACCAGAATTGTCTCCAGACATTGCCAGATGTCCCCTGGAAGGGAGAGGGAGATAGAACTGCCCCAAAATGAGAACATGCCTCAAATCCATCCTAAAGACTTCAAGGACTGCTCACCTGCAGCCAGGTTTCTTCTCATGAGAAAACTTTCTGAAGCTAGTTACAGGCAGACATAAAATACTACAGTCCGCATTTCATGTCACTCACCTGAAAGCAAGGGTCAGAGACACAGCTTTGCTGTGCCCTCAGTCTAAGATACACTTTACAAGAGTTCGGAAAAGAAACAAGAGATATGATTCAAGGAATTAATAACACTAACCCCTCCAATCAAATAAACTAGTTGAGGCTGGGCGCAGTGGCTCATGCCTGTAATCCCAAACTTGGGGAGGCCGAGGCAGGCTGATCACACTTGAAGTTAGGACTTCAAGACCAGCCTGGCCAACATGGTGAAACCTCATCTTTACTAAAAATACAAAAAATCAGCCAGGCATGGTGGTAGACTCCTGTAATCCCAGCTACTTGGGAGGCTGAGGCAGGAGAATCACTGGAACATGGGAGGCAGAGGCTGCAGTGAGCTGAGATCACATCACTACACTCCAGCCTGGGTGACAGAGTGAGATTCCATCTCAAAAATAAATAAAAATAAACTGATGGAAAAAATACCGAGCTGACAGCTTCATGCTCTTGCCTTTTGCAATCTCAGTTTATCATAATCTTATTAAATGAGATTAACAGATACAATTTCAGTAGGGCCAGAAATAATGTTTGTTCTTCCACAAATTTCTTTCTAACCAAGGCCAACAGCCTTGCCATTATGTGTCAAATGACTCAGAAGAAACAGACTCCACGAAGCCCCAGCCCCATAACTAGGTGAGGACACTGCTCAAAATCCACATCTAAATAACACTAGCTCAGAGCTGACCTTCATATATGGGAGGAGGGGACAGCTAATAAATCCAAGTAGAATCTCCTAATTATAAATAGCATTTTAACTTAGAGTTCTGTTTAGCAAAATTATTTCCATGTCCTTGGGGATGGCTTATAATAATGGTGCTTTGCCAGTGTGGTTTCAGAAAATTATATTAAATGAAAAATCCTGTAGAACAGATGTGCTCACAAGTCCCTGTCCACATAGCAGCCAAACTGCTTAATGAAAACACTGCTATGGTTCAGAATTGTGCTTTCTACTGTTACAGGTTTGTTATATTAGCATCTCAGAAGAGTAAAGAAGGTTGGAAAGGAATGAGAGAGAGGAAATTACCAGAACTAGGGGTCAGGGATTGAATATCTCCAAGGCAAGTACCTCAACATGATACAGAATAAAAGGAAGATGATAAAAGAAGTGCTGTTTTTTAAAAAATAGCAAAACCAGGACATAGAAACGAAATGCCTGCTTTATTTAGATAACTAAATCAAGTAAATAACACCACCTCTGTGCTCTGTATATATTGAACACACATACATTTCCAATTACATATAATTGGAATGTAACAAAGCTATTTCCAACTCCCTCAAATTCATTAAAATGAGATTTTTTTGCCTGTGTTCAAGAGCTGTTTCTTACTCAAATCATCCTTGTACCAGGTTACTCCAAGGACCACTTAGTTTGTTCTCAAAAGTTATACATGAAATTCTATGTGATTCTTCCACATCCATTTGCAGTAACTGTTTGGTCGTCTTTGGAATAACTGATAAATGTTCATATTTTGTCTCCAAAGCAAGCAAGAACAACCCCATTTAAGGGTTTGCAGCAAAGACACTCCTCGATGGCATTTCTCTTTTGCTGTGTGTGTTTACATCTAACACAGCATGACCTTGCCCCCAAAGAGCTTTACTTCCAAGTAACACACAGCCCAAAACTTACGCTGTTACGGTTTGAATGTTTGTCCCCTCCAACACTCAAGTTGAAACTTAATCCTCAATGTAACAGACTTAACAAGTGGGCCCTTTAAAAGGTGACAGGCTCATGAGGGCTTTGCCTTCATGAATGGATGAATACGCTTATGGATTAATGGATTAATTGATTAATGGATTATTATCAAGGGACGAGGTTTGCTATCATAAAAGTGGGTCTGTTATAAAAACCAGTTTGGCCATCACTCATGTGCCTCCTTGCCATCAATTCCCGGCACCACCTCATGATTCTGTAGAGAGTCCCCAACAGCAAGAAAGTCCTCACCAGATGTTGGCCCTAGACTTTGGACTTCCCAGCCTCCAGAACTGTAAGAAATAAAATTATTTATTTATAAATTATCAAGTCTCAGGTATTCAGTGATAATAACAGAAAACAGACTAAGACACATGTCTACTCCATGTATCTTTTTTTTTTTTTTTTTTTGAGATGGAGTCTATTCTGTCACCCAGGCCGGAGTGCAATGATGCAATCTTGGCTCACTGCAACCTCCACCTCCCAGGTTCAAGTGATTCTCCTGTCTCAGCCTCCAGAGTAGCTGGGATTACAGGCGCACACCACCAAGCCTGGCTAATTTTTTGTATTTTAGTAGAGACGGCGTTTTACCGTGTTATCCAGGTTGGTCTCAAACTCTTGAGCTCAGGCAATCCACCCACCTCGGCCTCCCAAAGTGCTAAGATTACAGGCATGAGCCACCATGCCCAGCCTACTCCATCCATCTTGAAACTGCAAATAAGGACAATTTTATCCCATTAAAAATAAGGTAATTTTAAAGAAAGCCAATAATTTACTTTTAGAAAATAACAGCGTAGGCTAGTAAAAATAAAGGTTAACCTTGAAAATAATAATACTGGCAATTTTAAAGGACACGAAGCTGAAGGATAAAATTTCAATTTATTTTTGAAGTTAAACCTGTAAGAACTACCAAAAGTGTTGAGGTTTTTATCAAATAGCATGCCTCTCCTCCTAGAGATATCACCACACACATTTTTCACTTGAACAGATGAGTTTTTATCTTAAAAAATAAAAGTTTAGATCAAAGCTGGGAAAATGCTTCTCATTAGAAAGAATATAAAACAAATATTTTAATAAAATCTATCCCCTAAGACATTTCTGAGGCGATGCTGACACTGCATGCCTCAGTTTAAATTAAAACGAATATATCCATTTTCACAGATCTCTGAAACCATCTTTGATAGCAGTTACGCTATTAGTTGCTTTCCAGCTCTTGCTGAAAATATAAATAGTGAACGTCTTATCTGAATTTGCTGATACAGGCAGTAATAGAGTTCTTTTACATTTAAACAGAGAGGTACAGCTAGATTTGTCTTTTCCACTGGCTTTATTAAAAGAGATTAATACACGTATTATCCTTTCACAATTTCCAATGCACATACATTATCTCATGTAACCTTTCCAATCAGTCTGTGAGTCTGGTAATATTATCATCATTTTTAGTGAAGTAATTAGATGCTGGAGAAGGAATGGATTTTTGCCAAATAGTAATCAACTCAAAAGAGGTACGGATAGAATTCAGTAGAACCAACCAGCTTTTATAGAGTATATCTTGTCTTCCTCACAGAAATGAATGAGTTACCCCCCACCAACAAATATACACTCATACGCAAAAGATACAGCTTGTTTCAAAAACTTGAAACAATTGGTGATTTATCTGAGAAATTCTTCACAGACTTGAAATTTTTGATGACCAATTTTCTCCTTGTGGCCTGTAGTCTTTGTTTGATTACTTAGTGACTTCCAAGTTAAATTGAAAGTGAAACACTCTACTGCTTGGGGGCCTGCTGGGTTCTCCAAGGACAGCCATAATGACACCATCCCCCAATGAACCCCACTTCAATAGCATTTTTTATTTTTAATTCAAATAATACACACACAAAGTCCTAAAGTCTTTCCTAACTCCAGTGTCAATTAATCAAGCAAATAAAACTTTCATTTTCATTTTTGAAATGTTTTAGAAGACTTCCTGTGATTTTCAATTTGCTTGCTAAAATTAGGTTATTCAAGAATTTTCTAAAAATATGTATTGACTTGAAAAAAACGTTGTTTAGCATTTTCCCATCCCTCTCACTTCCAGTACTATTTCACAGACAGATTTCTCAATGAAAACAGCCTACTAAATTATTTAGACCTTGTGAAGAATATACAAACAGGAAGACACACAGCGGGCTTCATCGGGTGTGTGACTAAATTAAGTTGGAAACTAGCATGACAGTTGTGTGTGCACACGCTGGAACTAGACTGCCTGAGTTCTCATCTCAGCCTTACTATTTTTACTAACACTAAGAATTTGGGGCACATTATTTAGAGTTTCTGTGCTTCAGTTTCCTTATCTGTAAAATGGGCATGGTAATCATGGTTCTTATCTCATTGATTAACTGTGAGAATTAAGGGAGTCAGTCAAGGTAAAGGTACTTTGAAAAGTAGCAGGCACAAAGAAAGAAAGTGCTATAGAAATACAATATTGACTATTATTACTGCTATCATTATAGCAATGCAAACAATCTCCCTCTTGATCATTCAAAGAAAAAAAAAAATTAAAGCAGTTTCATGATAAACACACACTCATTTTTTCCCTGCCTTCTTTCTAAGATTTTAGGTCAAGGCTTAGCAAACTGCTGCCAGTAGGTCAAATCCAGCCTACTATCTTTTTGTACAACCAGCGATCTAAGAGTGGCTTTTACATTTTTAAATGATTGAGAAGAAAAAACTAAAAGAAGAAGAATATTGCATGATATCTGAAAATTATATGAAATGTAAGTTTCCATAATAAAAGATAACTGGAAACCCAACAAGCTTATTCATTTACATGGTGTCTGAGGCTGCTTTTGTGCTATGAGGCAGACTGAGTAGTTGTGAGACCTCATGGCTCACAAAGCTGAAAACATTTACTATCTGGCCCTTACAGGAAAAGTGGCCAACTCATATTTTATTGGTGATTGGTGTGAGCATTGCAAACTTTAGAAACATTCACTTTCCAATGAATGAAGGGAGGTGCAGATGAATCCTGAAAGGAAAAATTCAGATTCAGGAAAATCACAAGATAAAACTCAAGTACTTAGGATTGTTCCTTCTGAAGCGTTCTAGGAAAAGTATGGTGATGAAGTCCATTAGAAGTATATGCTAAACTAAATCATATATATACTATGAGATTTGATTATTCATAATAACCAAAAATATTCCTCATTCGCAGCATAGATGCTCAATTTTATGATGAAACTTTTGTACAGCAGCTGAAAATGTACAGGGCTTCATTCCAATCCCCTGCACAGCCAGCTTTACCACTTTCTTTTCTTTCATTTTTTAATGCATTGCATATTAAAGTCAAATTTTGACTGAAAAATCAAACATTAGCTATGAGATAAGTTTACCTAGCCTGCCCACTTTCTCATTTGTCTCTGGGATTCTTCTCATTTTTTCTGGGTAGAATCAGTTCTTTCTTTTCTCAATAGCCATAATCTCATACTTAGTCTTCTCCCACAGTTATTTTATGGCACTTTGTTATGGAAATATTCATATTTAGAATTTTTTTTCATTGTCACGGCCTTCCTACTATTGTCTTCAACTTTCCTCATCACCGATGAAATCTTTTCTTATACTTTGGTGAGGCCAAGTTGAAGAAGAATAAAATGGAAAGTTCTGTTCATGTCTGTAGTTTTTTTCTTGCTTAAGCATTTTCCTTTCTTATTATTTTAATAGAATTACTTTTCCTAATAACACGGTTTCCCTTATAAGTTCATGCAACAACAACAGCTCTGGGGATATTACAGTTAATGAGCACTAGGATTCAGGAGTCCTGTGGAAAATCACCAAAAGTCCATCAGCTCCCTTTCTTCGTCTGTGAAATGGAAACATCCAAAGAGATGGCTCTGCATTTCTATGTAACTCTGAGTTTCTAAGATTCTTGCTTTATTCACAATTCTTATAGTTGTTGGGTCTTTCCATAGATAATAGTTTCTAACATTGGATCAAACCATTTATTTCTAATTCCCCACAACTCTGTATTCTATATAATAGTTCTAAGTTCTAGATTATTAAATCACTTTCTAATTCTCTACTTTACTATGAGCTTATGATTCAGATTCATCCAGCTGTGTTTGCAGCTCTATTTAGCAGGACCAGCGGTTGAATGTAAGCCCCTAGGGAGGTGAGCCCCAGGAATATGCAAACGCATTAGGGCTGCTAAAAACACCACTTCCCTTGCAGGAAGAGTGGGAGTTATTGAAAGCCGAGGACTTTTCTTGTCCAATGTATACAAGGGAAAGTAGAGTAACAACATTTAAAATTACAAAAGTAATACAAAAATCATGTTCTTTTTAAAAATTCAAATTTTAAAGAATTAGATATAAGAGACAAAATTACCCATTTCATCCTCTTAAAATAAGACCACTCCCTTAGGCAACCACAGTATCCTTCCAGAACTTTCTTTATGCATTCATGTGAATAGATACAGATTTATAGGTACAGATATAGATTTAGATATCTTTTTACTCTTACAAACATTAATTTATACTACACATATTATTCTGAAACTCTGAAACTTGTAACTTTTTAACTTAATGCCACATCTTGGAGTTCCTTTCGTTTCAGGACATATAGATCTACTTGATTCTTTTTATTGGTTTCATAGAATCCTTATATTACCAATTTCTAGTGATGGACATATAAGTTATTTCTAATTTATTTAATCTGACAAATAAATAATTTTATATGTTTTTCTTTGTGCATATATGCAGATGTTCTGTGAGATGGAAAACCTAGGTTAAAGGAAATCAGTATTTTAAATTCAGGTGAAAATTGCCAAATCCCTTCAAGCATTATTTGCTACTTTACATTCCCATCAATAACGTGTAACAAATGTTCACTTTCCCACACCATCTCTACCATAAATATTATTTTTGCTAGCCCAATGAATGAAAAATGCTCATTTGTTGTTATTTTAATTTGCATTTTTTGGTTAAGTTAGCTTACTAATTTTTCACATTTCCATGGACTGTGAATAGATTTTTCCTTATCATTGTCCATTTTTCTATTGGGTAATTTGTTTTATTGACTAGAGAATGCCTTGTATATTATAGAAATTAATCTTTTGTTTATTATTTATATTGTTTGTCTCATTATACTACCTATATTTTAACTTTGCTTACGGGCAAGTTTAAAATTTTAAACTGTGTATCTTTATGGTATCTGCGTTCTGTGTCTTAATTAGGAAAATCTTCCCCACTCAAAGGTTATTAAAATGTCCTGCAACATGTTCTTCTTATATTTATAGGGTGTTTTTTTCAGTTTATGTCTTTAAACCATATGGAATTTATTTTCGTATATGGCATAAGGTATAGAATAATTTCTTCAAACGTTATTGTCCATGTGTCATTTATGAAACAGTCCATTTATAAATGCTTAATTACAAAAGACACATGATTCTGTGGATTCTCAATTCTATCCCATTATTTTTCTATTTCCGTGGCAAAACCACACAAAACCACACTGCTGTGGGAAGTTCCCTCTCTTTTCTTTCTTTCCTTTTTTTTGTGAGATGGAGTCTCGCTCTGTCGCCCAGGTTGCAGTGCAGTGGCACAATCTCGGCTCACTGCAAGCTCCGCCTCCCGGGCTCACACCATTCTCCTGCTCAGCCTCCTGAGTAGCTGGGACTACAGGCACCCACCACCATGCCCAGCTAATTTTTTGTATTTTTGGTAGAGATGGGGTTTCACCATGTTAGCCAGGATGGTCTTGATCTCCTGACCTCGTGATTCGCCCGCCTCAGCCTCCCAAAGTGCTGGGATTACAGGCGTGAGCCACCGTGCCCGGCCCAAAGCATATTTTTACTTGAAGAAAAATCTAAAAAAAAAAAATTTATTGGAATTACATTGAATTTATAAATTAAATTGGGAGGAAATTACCAGTTTACACTTCTGCCTTCCCATCCAGAAATACTGTGTATTATTCATCACTTCTTTTATGTTTTTCAATAGAGTGTTCTAACTTTCCTTGTACGTTTCTTAGGCTCTCAGGTTTATCCCTAGGCATTTCAGCGTTTCTGAGTTTCTGCACTTATTCTTAGGCATTTTGGTATTTTTATTATTATGAATAACATCTATTTTTATGAGCTACACTTAGACAGCAGTAAATTTGTGATCTCAGTGTTTGGTCTTACATTCAGGCAATTCAATGAATTATCATATTAGTTCTAAAAGCTTTTTAGTTTTTCTTTGATTTTCTAGGTAGAAAATCATACCAACTACAAATGATTGTGGTTTTATCACTTCCATTTCAATGTTTGTACACTATTTCCCTCTTGTCATATTTCATTGGCTGGTATCTGCAGTACAATCAGGAGTAATAATAGAGCTCTTGATTTTAATTAATATGCTCCCAGTGTTTCACTATTACAGGTTTGCTCTTTTGGCAGATACCTTTTACCTAAGTTTAAAAGGTTATTTCTTCCTAGTTTTACCAGGAATATCTGTTGAATTTTTATAAATTGCTTTTTCTGTACCTGGCAAGAGAATCATGTAATTTTTCTCTTTTTCTTTAATAAACTGAAAAATGCTAATAGGTTTCATAGTATAGAAACACGCTTTCATTTCTGAAATAACTGTTCAGTCCTGATGTGTTATTCCTTTTGATCATCACTCGGTTTCATTGGCAAATATTTTCCTTTGAATTTTTAAATTTATTTCTGTAAATAAAGTTAGCCTGTGATTTTCTTTTGTTAGGCTGAATTTGTTCAGTTTGGAAATCAAAATTAAAATCATCAAAGAATAAACAAACAAGCCAAAAATATTTGTGAAAAATTTACAGAGGACTCTGGTTTAAAGTTTCTGTTCCTGTAGGAGTCTAATCCTGTAAGAAAACTATAGGAAACTGAGATTTTATATACCTGTAATTTGCTGTTGCAAATTATAGGTGTAACCCAGATATTAAATAGGTGATACTGGCAAGGAGCAATCAGAAACCAACTTTATTATTTTCTCCCCCTGCTAGTCAAGGCCATTTTGTGTTGCTGATTCTCTTTGCCTGTGGATGAAATCTTATCTTGCTCCTGGTAAAATCTTGTATGAACCCCCATAGGACATCCCTTCACTCTATGGTTACTGACTGCTCTCTATTCACTTACACTCCTAAGGGTAGTTTCATTTCAGTAATTAAATATAACATCCTGTGTAACATCAAACTCCAAACTTTATTTCAAAGTGAGAGGAAGAAGGGCCTCTGCCCTAAATACCTCACCCTCCAAGCTGTGGCTTCTAACTCCTCTAGGAGCAGAGCCAAAGAGGAGAGAAGAGGTAAGGAGACAGGAAAGAACTCACTTGAAGGGCATCTCTGTGATCTAGCTTTGGTTCTTGCTGGTGCTTAATGACAATGCTGCTGTGGGATGCTTTCTGTCTTCTTTGGACAACATCTCCAAGCTGGGGATCCCTCACCCATAGTTCTCTTGATGAGTATAAATGTATCTTCTTGCTTATAGCTTACAATTCCTCCTTCAGTCCTGGCATCCAGTGGCACACCTCCAACCCCACTCTGTTGATATCTTCTTGCTCCTCCTGGAAGCCCTGCTGGCAGGATCTAAAACAACCCCAAGCTGCTGCCCTGACATGTGGCCTTCATCTGGCCCCCAGGTCACAGAAACGTCTGACCCACCATCAGACGGAGGACACCAGACCCAAACACAGCCCTGTCCTCAGCTGCCACAGCTGGTCCAGCCAGCCTCTCACCTGTGAAGATTTTTTGGTAGGCATATGTTATTCACCACAGGGTTCACAGCTCCAGCTGTGCAAATAAACCTCTTCAAGCCACCTCTCTTACCTTGAGAAAAGTGAATCATTTTTAGGTTAGGGGGTGAGGAGTGGGCAAGAGAGGTCTGGAGCTTGGGTGAAAAACGAAACTCAAAGCCCAAGTTTTCCCAAACCAATCCTCTCTCCAAACTCCAGGTTCTTCTCTCAGACCCCCCAACCTCTTTTATGGCCTTGTGTAGGAGGTCAGCTAAGGGCCACAAAACAGGATTTTGGCCCCTCCTTTGCAAGCTCCGGGGACTCTGGAGTCCCAGTCTTGCACTTTGGAATATGGGAGTCGTTGAGGCATTATCTTGGAACTATCAACCAAAAATGAGATAGGAAAGAGTATTCGGGAGAGGTAGACTATTTATCCCACACATTTAAATTTACCTTTGAATTATTTACCTTCAGATGAATATCCAAAAGAAAACTGGTTTTCTCACTCACAGTGTCTCTAGTCCCTCAACACTTAAAATCTTCACACTGGGAAATAAATTATACAATAACTTCAGTGTGTTCTTAAGCCAAGCCAACAGACCAAACATCTTTGATGTGTGGCTAAAAGCTGGGCCATGATGAATCTGAATTTCATTTTTCTTTTCAGTCTATGGGCTTCGCTCCTTGACTTTGATACACCCTTCATAAAGCTATAGGCAAACGTATCACCGATTTTGTTCTTATAAACTACACATACATTCACACACCCTCACATTCGTCTTGTACTAGAGATGGCAACCTATAAAAGATGACACAGCAGTGACTCAAGAGTTTGAGCAGCTACCTCACACCTTTATATAGGTCTTCATCCAAAATTCTCCCTGGGAAGCCTCCTTGAGGTTCAAGGCCACTAGGCAAGCAGGCATCTGTCTCCCTGGAAATGCTAGCAGATCATCACCCCAGGAGAATCCCAACTGAGAGGAGAAAGGAAAATAAAGAAAAGAATTGTTTTAATGAATAAACAAATATGGAATATAGTCCAGGGCCCTGGGTATCTGCATGAGCATGGGAAAGAGAAGCTAACAGTTGTGAATCAGGGGGAGCCAGGTCACAAGAGGCAGTCATTTCCCTCTAGGCCACCACCTGAGCATCTCTAAATGTAGGAATGTGAGAAAAGTAATTCCTAAAATTCTAGGATTCTAATTAGTGTTGAGGTGATTATGTTTGTTTTCTTTTCTTTCTTTTTTTAGACAAAGTCTCGCTCTATAGCCCAGGCTGGAGTGCAGTCACGTGATCTCAGCTCACCGCAACCTCCGCCTCCCAGGTTCAAGCAATTCTCCTGCCTCAGCCTCCAGAGTAGTTGGGATTACAGGCATGTACCACTGCACCCGGCTAATTTTTTGTATTTTTAGTAGAGACGAGGTTTCACCATGTTGGCCAGGCTGGTCTTGAACTCCCGACCTCAGGTAATCCACCCGCCTGGGCCTCCCAAAGTGCTAGGATTACAGGTGTGAGCCACTGTGCCCGGCCAGTTATGTTCCTTTTACATTGATTTTCTTGGAGCATCAGTTCTAACTAGGATTCCTCAGGGTACAGATAAGAAACATTCCATAATGATTCTCCACAATAGGGATAGACAAACTAAGGGACCCTCATGCAAGCCAGGCCGCCACCTGTTTTTGTACCACTTTGAGCTAAGAATAATTTTTAAATGGTTGGAAAAGATCAAAAGAAAAATAATATTTTATAACCTATGAAAATTATATGAAATTCAAAATTGAGCTTCTATAAATACAGTTTTATTGGAACCCAGCCATGCTCATTTGTTTGTGTCTCCCTGGCTACTTTCACACTACAATGGCAGAGTAGAGTAATTGCAATTGAGTGTGCATATGGCACACAAGGCCTAGAATATTTACTCTGTGGCCCTTTAAGGAAAACTGCTCCGCAATCAGGAAGAAGGTCATGGAAAAGGAGGTGACATCAGTGGGAAGAGGTAGTCTGGCTCCAATTCACTCCCTAGAATGATGGTGGATGTCTCCCAAGTAGCACTGGTATTTCTGCCTTCTACTAAAAAAAAAAAAAAATTTTTTTTTTTGAGATGGAGTCTCACTCTGTTGCCCCATGCTGGAGTGCACTGGCATGGTCTTGGCTCACTGCAACCTCTGCCTCCCAGGTTCAAGTGATTCTCCTGCCTCAGCCTCCTGAGTAGCTGGGATTACAGGTGCATGCCACCATGCCTGGCTAATTTTTATATTTTTAGTACAGACGGGGTTTCACCATGTTGGTCAGGCTGGTCTCAAACTGCTGACCTCATGATCCACCTGCCTCGGCCTCCCAAAGTGCTGGGATTACAGGCGTGTGCCACCACGCCCAGCCTAAAAAATTTTAAAACCCAAAACCACTGAGGCCCAAAACAGGTATCTTTTGGGATTCTAGAAGAGTAAAATGGGGTGGGAGGGGAAGTAGAAAGGAAAAAAAAAAAAAAAAAAAAGACCATGGGAGTCAAGTCAGTGATTTTTCACATCCAAATGATCTAAAAAGTTTCTGGGCTCCTGGTAAAGCCAAATGATCTGGGCTTCATTCCAGGTCCAAGATGCCCTGATTTCCTATTTTTGTTCCCTTTCAGGTCTCAGATTTCAAAACGTTACTGTTACCCTATTTAGGGTCACTATGAAAATAGCTTAGAAGTCAGCCTTAGGATTTCAGCTCAGAGATACCGGAGACTTTTGTACTAGGGACCTAAAACCTTTAAAAGATGTTTGTTTTATTGCCTCCAAATGCCTACTTCCAAAGTTTTGCCAGGAACATGTAAGCCAACAAGGAGCTTATATCCGTGGGTTGACTAAAATCCCGTAAAACCTATTAGAGTATAAGCTTCCAATGAAACTGTAAGTTTCCCCAATTAAATCGATAATCTCTTGAGTGGAAAGCATGCCAGCTTCAGCTCTCCTCAAACTGCCTAGCACCTAGTAAGATGCCATTGTAAATACTTGCTGAATAAATGTTCTATATATTCAGAGTTTGCTTCTTGTTACATATTGCAACTGTGTGTTAATTATTGACATAATTCTGGGTATTTAATACATTTTAATGTGATCATATTAACTTACATTAGCATTTGCATGCACACATCACGATGCCATACATAAGGAATTCTACATACACAAATGAAAGATAGCAGATACACTGTCTGCCCCTACAGAACAATCCAGAGATTTGTGTCACATGGATCAAGACGATATTCATTCACTAAATGAGAATCTGCTACATGAAATGAGCATTGTGAAAACATTTCCCAAATGCCAAGTAAACATAACCCCTCCTGTAAATATACATGAAGAAGAAAGCAAATTCCTAGGTAAGCAACACAGACAACTTTTGACTGTTGAATCTGGGTGAACATTTGGGAGTAAGACAAACCAAAGAATCCATTTCCTAAGTAATAGCAAAAACATTCTTTGGATAACCCTCCATTAGAAGTTATTGTTTTCCCTCATAAAGCTAAGAATACTTAATAGAATTTCTCTTATTACAGCATGAATTCACAAGTAATTACATCAGGAATACATAAAAGAGGTATTAGCAGAACCAGCCAAAACAAGAATCTGGAGCAAGTTTGTACCATCAGCACTTACACAAGAATGCACAATCAGCCATTAAAAGCATAAAGCATTAGAATAATAGAAACACAGTGGCTAAAGCTGTGAGTACTTCAGACACTTGACTTGGAATATATATGTTAGTTGACACAAAGTCTCACTCTCAAGTTCAAAGAAAACTTTCTTCTATTATTAAAAAGAGGTACTGGGCAAAATAGTTTCTACTAACCTTTGTAGTCAATATCCTGGGCCCCAGAACAGGAGTGCTGTGCAGGGCTCTTGATTCCATGTAAAGGAAAAAACTTTGGTTACTTGAAGGCAAAATGCAATTTATCAGGAGGATGTAGGGTAGATGACAGGATTCCGGAAAAGGCTAGTCAACCAAGCACAGAAAAGTGGACAAAATAAAAGGAGGCCAGAACCACAGCCAAAATCCTAATAGAAGATCCTACATAGATTCTTACTGTGGCCTCACTATTAATAGCACCACTACCAACCCTGGACAGGGAATTCTAGAATGCCCCCTGCTTCTTTGCCCCATGGCCCCAGAGTCAAAATCCAAGGTAGGAACAAAACAGGCTTACCTTATTCAAATGTCCATTGCCTTGCTACAAGGAAATGGGAGCAGGGCAGCTGGAAACTCAGGCCTCCTTAATGGGAACCAGGGTCCTGCTGACATCCATCTTGAGCTTCCCAAAATAGGGATGGTCTTCAGAGTCTCAACTAATGTCCTTTTTGGATTTGCCTCCTCTTTCTCAAGGAACTGCAAAATAAACACAGCTATCACTATTACACAAAAAAATGAAATAAATTACAATACTAGATGAAGCATAAGTCTAGGGACTATATACCATAAATGTTCTATGGTCAGTCTTATCTTATGGAGAAATCACACTTCACTTCTGCGTGTTTTTCTAGTCCTTCTAGAATTGAAACCAGTGAGGGGCAATTTAAGGTCAACACCTGCTCTTCACATGCCTTCCACAGCAATATGATGTGAGCACTGCAGTTCCATTGAGCTGTGGCAGTTGGGGTAGTTGACGAAGACAGTGGAGAACAGCAAGACAGTTAGATCCCAGTGAAATGAGGAAGTGCCCATGTTTATCCCAACAATGAAGTGCATGTTGAGAAGTGTTGGGAACCTTCAGCTTCAACTCCATGGCAACAGAGAAGAGACTTAGGACTGAAGGATCCCTAACCAACAATGAGATAGCTGCAGACATGCATAGCAGCAGTATTTTCTGTTCAGCTCGTAAACACCCAAATGTGGAAAGCTAATCAATAGCACAGCTATGTGATGTCAACACACTGACTTTTGCCTTGGGCTGGAAGCCCCTGGTTCAGTCAACCCACTCCCATGAGAGACACTCACAGCCCCAGAGTTTATCAAAATCTAAAGCCATCCAGTTCTTAATTACTTCTCTTTCATAATTAAAAAGAAACTTGGACTATAATTCTAAATTTCTTTGGACAAAGAATGTTTTGTTAACTCAAGTGCTCAGCTGGGTTATAAATCCTCAAAGCTAATGCCAATAGATCTACAACAAGAAGAGTGGTTTTTGTCTGCAATTTTTTTAAATGTCCCCCATTTTAGAAAAGACAAACATTTATCTACTCAATGCACAATGCAGTGTGGTAAGTACCTCAGCTGTCTTATGAAAGAACACTCAAACTATTTGTACGTTTTGGGTAGATTTATTTCCTAGTGATTGCAACTGTATACATTTGTCAGGTCAAAGGGAAGGACACAGTCCTTGCTGCAGAGAAAAGTCATAAGTACCCAATCCTCACAGCAGGAGTTGGTGACCTGATACTGAAGGGCTGAATCCAGCCCAGGATCAGGGCAAGTTCTGCCTGCTTTGCCCCAGTCTCCTGTCCTCGGGTCGCAGACATATAAGAGGCTGGTATGCTGGACTGAAAGACTGAAGCAGAATGAGACCACATGCATTCAACCCAGCAGGGGGAGCGGGGCTGGGCATCCCACCCCAGAAGCCAAGCCTACCAGGCAACCTTTCTAAGGCTTGGCAAAGGCGTGCTATAATTAGACATTAACATCTAACAAATAATAAGTGAATGCCATTGTAAAGCACTTTGCAAATGGAGAGGACACTATGAGTATGTCCCTATCATCAATAATAATGGTGTTCTAGGTAATCACAGCATTCAGGAAGCAGTTTAGACACAGGCAGCCTCAGCAGGGATACCAGTAATGTCCAAAGGCCTAAGTATACAATTTTTCAAATACCTGCCCTGGCTGGAAGGCTGCCCAGTAAAGATGACAAGCCCACAGAGCTCAGGAGGTCATTCCTGAGAGCTCCACGGAAGATGTAAACACTGCCAGGGAAAATCATTCCGTTTCCTTAAAGAACATTTGGAGCAGCAAGCTCACTTGTAGATTTACTAAAGTGGAAATCTACACTAGAAGCAGCAGAGCCCCTAGAAGCAGCAGAAACTGAGAAAATATTTAAATAATACAAAAAAGTCAGCCACCCTCACTAGCCACCTTCATAATCCCAATTAACATCAATAAGATTTCAAGGAGAATGTCAGATGGTAGATGCTGTCCATTGAACAATTTTAAAAGGAATTCTAATTCTTTTATAGTCTAGTTTTGTGTGTGTGTGGATTATTTACCTGGGAGTAATTGTAGCTTTTTGCAGAGACTTGGATTTTTATTTTATATTTTATTACTTTCTAGTTGTACAAAAATTTTCATTGCAGCATTTGTCCAAAATCCGCAGCACTCACTCATTTCTCCATTTTTGGATGTCTACACTGCTGAAAGTGGGCACTACACAAAGATTGAATATCATCTAATCATATTCTCCTTTTTGAGATGGAGTCTTGCTCTGTCGCCCAGGCTGGAGTGCAATGGCGTGATCTCGGCTCACTGCAACCTCCTCTGCCTCCCAGGTTCAAGCGATTCTCCTGCCTCAGCCTCCTGAGTAGCTGGGATTACAGGCACCTGCCACCATGCCCAACTAATTTCTGTATTTTTAGTAGAGACAGGGTTTCACCATGTTGGTCAGGCTGGTCTCGAACTTCTGACCTCAGGTGATCCACCCACCTGAGATTACAGGCGAGAGCCACCACGCCCGGCCAATATTCTCCATTTTTGATGTGTACTTAAATCTGTCTCTTCATCTCCACGCTAAAACCCTAGAGACCATGGACAGTGTTTTAGGGCACATCTTTGGATTTCCTCTGGGACTAACATGATAATGCGATTTAGTAAATTTTTTGCACAAATTGCTCTACTATAAGATCCTCTAACTGGACATTTCCAATCTTAATATTCTGAAAACTTCATGCAATTTTTTTTGGAAATAATTTAGGCAGAAGTGAAGTTCACCTTTGCTTGCAAGTTCCTACTTCATAGGCCGGTTGATCATTTAAACAACATCTCGGGGAAGAACACTTAGTACTTGAGGACAAAGCAAGTATGCTCAAGACCTTCCAAAATCTCCATTTACTTTAGAGTTGACAAGCTCACCCACAGCTCATTTAAAGGAAAGGAAAAACGGTGAGTAGTTTTCCTAACAAGGTATTTCTAACACTTTCAGGCCTCCTCTTTTGAGAGTTTTAAAAAAATATACTATTGAATTTTCCATTTATCTACAAAACCATTAAACAGTCAGTGCCCCCAAGCAAACAATAGAGACATTTAAAGGAAAAACCCAAGAAATCACTCCCCATCCCACTCCACCCTTCCAAGATAACCGATATCAGCATTTTAAAGTATGTTTTCACATTTTTCTTGTGGAAACATACCAAAACGTGTATATTTACATACAGCTTTTGGTTGGTTGGTTGGTTGGTTTGGGGGTTTTTGCTTGTTTGTTAGGGTTGCTTTTTCTTTTTGGCAAAACTGAGATCATATTATATATATTATTTCACAACTTGATTGTTTTTTACTCACCAATGTATAAAGAACACTTTTCCAGGTCACCTTATCAATCATTCTCCTTCTTTTCAATACTTACATTATATTCCCCTGTGCATGTATACTATTTTTTTCAACTTTTCCTATCATTGAACAATCGGGAGTTTTCCACTGGACAACTCACTTACTTCATTTGTCTACCTTAGTTTGTGCTCTAAGCTTTTCTCTAAATCTAAAATTTTGAATTCACCTAAAATAAAATTCAGTTCTTTGGAGAAAGAAAAGCTATTTTCTTGGTCAAATTGGTAAATATTTATTAAATCGAATTTCTAAAAACTAATTTGGATCTGAACTTTAGAATATTCTGATATTCTTCAGGACATCAGCATGTTCTAGAAAAGTACTTTTATAACAGGGAATGTTCACACCTCCATAATTCATTTAAAATAAGTAAAATATGCTGCTGAAAATTCTGGCACAATTTGTATTACTGTAACACAGATTCAGTTGTGTATGTATATATATATATGCGTTTATACAAACATTTTCTACATGGTGTTCTGGGGAACACTGTCTAGGGAAACGCTAATAGTGATCAAGTAAGTTTAGGCCAATCAGTTTTAAATTAAATATACGATTTTTAAATTCTGACTTTCTTGCGAAGGTGATCACTTCTAATCTCTTTCCCTAGCTTTCCTCTTAACAACAGAGATACATCTGTACATCTTTATTGAACATCTGTATATCTTTATATCCCTACTGTATATCTATACATCCGTACGTCTCTACTGTACATCTATACATCTCTATTGTACGTCTATACATGTCTCTACTGTACATCTATATATCTGCATGTCTCTACTGTATGTCTGTACAGCTATACACGCTACATCTATATATCTGCACATCTCTACTGTATGTCCATACATCTGAACATCTCTACTGTCTGTCTGTACATCTATACATCTCTACTGTATATCTATACATCTGCCCATTGTTACCGTACATCTGTACATCTCTACTGTATGTCTGTACATCTATACATCTATACATTTGTACATCTCTACTGAACATCTGTACATCTGTATAGCTCTATTGAACATCTATACATCTGCCCATCTTTACTGTACATCTGTACATCTCTAATGTATGTCTGTACATCTATACATCTCTACTATACATGTATACATCTGTACATCTCTACTGAACATCTGTATATCTGTATATCTCTACGTCTGTCTATACATCTGTACATGTCTACAGTACATCTATACATCTGTATGTCTCTATTATATGTCTGTACATCTGTACATCTCTACCATACATCTATATATCTGTACATGTCTACTGTACATCTGTACACCTGCACGTCTCTACTGTATATCTATACATCTGCACATCTCTATCATAAGTCTGTACATCTGCATGTCTCTACTGTACATCTGTACATCTACACATCTCTACCATATGTATGTACATCTATACATCTTTACTGTACATCTATACACCTGCACGTCTATATATCTGTACGTCTCAACTGTACTGACCAGATACAGAGGACCTCATACTGCAAGGTCCCTAGTACCAGGCACACAGAGCCACCAGACAAATATATGTAGCCCTCTAGCATCCCTGCCCACCCCTTCTCAGCACACCTCTTTATTCTGCATACATTGTCCCTTACTGAAACATTAAGCAATCAGTCCAGATGGAAGTAAAAAATCATCCTCCTCATTTTTTCTGTGCCCTCAATCTTTTTTACTCTTAAGGCTAAAATGAAAGTGACATTTGGTTTCACTTTTTAAAAGTTTGTCACTCATAAGAAACTACCTGAAAGTATGTAGGGAAGTGGCTTAGTTTTAACCCAGCAATCAGAATGCCACTTAACCACAGGCATATGGATATTCAATTCTCACCTCCAGCAAAAGAGAAAAATGAGGCTTGGCCTTAACGCGCCCACATCAGGGAAAGTGGAAGCTCGTCTTGGGAATTCAAACAGCCTGAGGCCTTTTCACAAAGCCCAATCAAGCCCTCCCACCCCCACTCACAATTCAGCTCTTACTTTCACAGTGCATCAAAATAGACAGGAATTACTTTTTCAAACTGGGTAAAATCCAGAAGATTTGTCTTGGGTATCTACTCCTTGGGAAAAACCGTGCTAGAGACTGAGAATCAAAAGAAACTCTTTCTAATAAACTTAAAGCTTTAATTGAAGCAATAAATCAAATGCACAGAGATGAGCAGCGCAGGATGCTAGGGGGTAAGAGCCTAATGGCTCACCACTGTTCTCCCAAATGAGAGTGCTTGCACCTTGCAGAACAAGAATTCTCGGGCAGGGCTAAGAACCACAGATAAGAACCACCTGGGATTGATAAAGGGCCTGCCCAGCACACGCCTACCTCATCAGACTATGAGGGTGAGTGCCCTGGAATCTAAGCTTTGAATCAGCTCTCCAGGGGATTCCAATGGACACTAAAATCTTAAAGCCATAGGACTACATTTTTTCTTGAAATGTGGTTACCAGACCAGCAACACCTGAATCACCTGAATCTTATCAGTAATGAGAATGCGTCCCTACGCTACAGACCTACTGCATCAAAAATTCTGGCAATGGACTCAGTGATCTCTGTTTAACGAGCCCTCCAGGTGGTTTTGATGAAATGCTGAAAGTTTGAGAACCATGGCTATCGTATGTCTCTGCAGACCTCAGTTTGAAAAATATTGCAGTAGCCAATAAGAACACAGGAGTTTAACGAGGGAGGCCATTGCCTGAAGCAGGAACAGCCTGTAGACCCTTAAAAGAGAAGAGCTCATCTATAGGATGTGGCATTGAAATAATGGATTACACAGTGGAAAAGAAGAAGGAAAATGAAAGAAAATGACAATAGGCAGATCTATGCATCAATAATCACTTCAGTGAGCACAGAAGTTTCATGCCATTTTTGAATTATAGGATTTACAGTTAGGCATGCTAAGCTTGATCTGGGAGAACTTTAGAGTTACAGGAAAGAGTGTGGACTTTCTTATTCAGGCATTGAGGAAACCTTAAAGGATAATCAGCTGGGGAATACCAAGAAACAAGATTATGTTTAGGAGATGTGATTATGCATTAATGCACTTAGAGAAACGTAAAGGAGAGTCGAAAAGTAGGTAATTAGATTAAAAGTCTTGCAGTATTTCAGAAATAAGGTTATGCGGGTCTGCATTAGGGTGCTGGCTGTAAGAGGCAAAGTTAAATAGATACACAGGTGAAAGGAAGAAAAATGGGCTGTACTTGGAGTTTGGATTGGGTGGGGGAGGGTGAAGGAGGAACCGAAAAAGGAAGGGAGATGAGAAGGAGGAAAGAGGATAAAAATGACAGCCCAGCTTCAAGGCTGATCAATAAGGGGCATTTATGAACACAGGAAATCCTGAAGGGGTACAAGCTTGGGGCGGGGAGTGGGGGTGGGGGAGATTTGGCGCCTTATCATCTCTCACAATTATCTCTACTCTTTTTATCACGTTCAGTTCTCAAAACAAATCATTCTACTGCAAAGGAGATGAAGACAATAATTCTACAAGCTCTGTAGCAACTGGATACCAAGGCCCTTCTGGCTTACAAAGAGAGAAAGTCTAAATTTACCCAAGCAATGTTGTTTATCCATATTACATCTGGAGAGCAACTTCAGTCTTAATCCTCAAAAATCTTCCAGGAAATTCCCCAGGGAACCTAGAATGCTGGCTCTCATTTACAGTAGCTAAAGACACCTTGGTTAATGTGGTTGTACATTTGACCTAAAGTATCTGAAATTTCAAATTTCCCAACAAAAAACATTAACTTTGCCTTTGCATGAAAACATATCATTAAGGAGGCCCAATATGAAGCAGTCTGAAAGCACATTTTTGCTTCTGCCTCCTCATTAATGCTATTGCAAGTGTGTTGTTAAAACATGTAAACATTTCAGGGCGTAGAAAAACCTGCTTGATGTCAGCATTCCTGCTTAATTCTTCCCTCTCCTGGCAAACCTTCTGGAAAGTAGTTAAACTCCCAGGTGTGCTGATGGGTAACAGAATGATTAAAGAATAATAAAACACTAAAGGTCACTTTCTGGTTCAGGATTTGGAGATGACCTAGCTCCAGGCAAAGTGAGTCAGAGGCTGTGGACTTGACTCAGAGGTGGTGCTTGCACAGGGCAGATTAAAATGCTCTACAAAGCAGAAGCCAGCAACACACACCAGGATGGGAGACAGGGATGCCTGTTAACAACCACTGCTGCCAACTGAAAGGGCTCCCAATGACCAAAGCTGGAAGAAGTTAAGCAATAAAATAAATAACATTATATGAGATTATAATGCAAAACATAAAATAAGCATTCATAAACTCATACTCATTATATTACTTTCCTAAGGCTGCCATAACAAATTAACACACAGTCGGTGACTTAGACAATAGAAATTTGTTTTCTCACAATTCTCAAGGATAAAAATCTGAAAGTAAGCTGTTGGCTGGGCTACACTCTCTCTGAGACTCCAGGGGAGAATCCATTCTTTGTCTCCTCCAGCTTCTGATGGCTCCAGATGTCCCTGGTCTTCTGTCTGCATAACTCCAAGCTCTGCCTCCATCTCCACACGACCTTCTGCTGAGTGCACCTCCTCTTCGGTGTCTTATAAGGATGCTTGGCATTGGATTTAGGACCCACCTAGATAATCCAGGATAATCTTACTTTGAAATTCTTAACTTAGTTACAACTGCGATGACTTCTTTGCAAGTAAGGTCATGTTCACAAGTTGCAGGGATTAGGTAGTGGGCATATCTTTTTGGGAGCCACCGTTCAAACCGCTATGCTGATATAAATGAATGATTGATTGAATAAATGGCTGAGTAAACAGGCAAATAAATAGAGGGGATAGACAACTCTCCCATGCAAAAGAATTTTAAATAATTTATGGGGCTACTCCCCACTCAAGAAGGTGGGACAAAATTCTCCACTCCTTAAACATGGGCTGTACATAGTGACTTCCTTCCAAAGAGTACAGTGTGAGAAGGGGTGGGGAGAGAGTAACTCTACAGTGGAGAAAGCTAACGAACACTACCCAGGCCAGGTGATCAACGTTATGTCAACAGCAAAGAGTCATGTTAATAGCATAATGTGAAGAGAATGGCATTTGTTTCTGTTGTCTTCCTTCAAAAAAAAACAAAAGGACATTGAGCCAAGATGGCCGAATAGGAACAGCTCCGGTCTACAGCTCCCAGCGTGAGCGACGCAGAAGACGGGTGATTTCTGCATTTCCATCTGAGGTACGGGTTCATCTCACTAGGGAGTGCCAGACAGTGGGCGCAGGTCAGTGGGTGCGCGCACCGTGCGCGAGCCGAAGAAGGGTGAGGCATTGCCTCACTCGGGAAGCGCAAGGGGTCAGGGAGTTCCCTTTCCTAGTCAAAGAAAGGGGTGACAGACGGCACCTGGAAAATCGGGTCACTCCCACCCGAATGCTGCTCTTTTCCGACCGGCTTAAAAAACGGTGCACCAGGAGATTATATCCCGCACCTGGCTCAGAGGGTCCTACGCCCACAGTCTCGCTGATTGCTAGCACAGCAGTCTGAGATCAAACTGCGAGGCGGCAGCGAGGCTGGGGGAGGGGCGCCCGCCATTGCCCAGGCTTGCTTAGGTAAACAAAGCAGCCGGGAAGCTCGAACTGGGTGGAGCCCACCACAGCTCAAGGAGGCCTGCCCACCTCTGTAGGCTCCACCTCTGGGGGCAGGGCACAGACAAACAAAAAGACAGCAGTAACCTCTGCAGACTTAAATGTCCCTGATAGCTTTGAAGAGAGCAGTGGTTCTCCCAGCACGCAGCTGGAGATCTGAGAACGGGCAGACTGCCTTCTCAAGTGGGTCCCTGACCCCTGACCCCCAAGCAGCCTAACTGGGAGGCACCCCCCAGGAGGGGCAGACTGACACCTCACACGGCCAGCCGGGTACTCGAACAGACCTGCAGCTGAGGGTCCTGTCTGTTAGAAGGAAAACTAACAAACAGAAAGGACATCCACACCAAAAACTTATCTGTACATCACCACCATCAAAGACCAAAAGTAGATAAAACCACAAAGATGGGGAAAAAACAGAGCAGAAAAACTGGAAACTCTAAAAAGCAGAGTGCCTCTCCTCCTCCAAAGGAACGCAGTCCCTCACCAGCAACGGATCAAAGCTGGACGGAGAATGACTTTGACGAGCTGAGAGAAGAAGGCTTCAGACGATCAAATTACTCCGAGCTATGGGAGGATATTCAAACCAAAGGCAAAGAAGTTGAAAACTTTGAAAAAAATTTAGAAGAATGTATAACTAGAATAACCAGTACAGAGAAGTGCTTAAAGGAGCTGATGGAGCTGAAAACCAAGGCTCGAGAACTATGTGAAGAATGCAGAAGCCTCAGGAGCCAATGCGATCAAATGGAAGAAAGGGTATCAGTGATGGAAGATGAAATGAATGAAATGAAGCGAGAAGGGAAGTTTAGAGAAAAAAGAATAAAAAGAAACGAACAAAGCCTCCAAGAAATATGGGACTATGAAAAGACCAAATCTACGTCTGATTGGTGTACCTGAAAGTGACGGGGAGAATGGAACCAAGTTGGAAAACACTCTGCAGGATAATATCCAGGAGAACTTCCCCAATCTAGCAAGGCAGGCCAACATTCAGATTCAGGAAATACAGAGAATGCCACAAAGATACTCCTCGAGAAGAGCAACTCCAAGACACATAATTGTCAGATTCACCAAAGTTGAAATGAAGGAAAAAATGTTAAGGGCAGCCAGAGAGAAAGGTCGGGTTACCCTCAAAGGGAAGCCATTCAGACTAACAGCGGATCTCTCAGCAGAAACTCTACAAGCCAGAAGAGAGTGGGGGCCAATATTCAACATTCTTAAAGAAAAGAATTTTCAACCCAGAATTTCATATCCAGCCAAACTAAGCTTCATAAGTGAAGGAGAAATAAAATACTTTACAGACAAGCAAATGCTGAGAGATTTTGTCACCACCAGGCCTGCCCTAAAAGAGCTTCTGAAGGAAGCGCTAAACATGGAAAGGCACAACCAGTACCAGCCGCTGCAAAATCATGCCAAAATGTAAAGACCACCGAGACTAGGAAGAGACTGCATCAACTAACGAGCAAAATAACCAGCTAACATCATAATGACAGGATCAAATTCACATATAACAATATTAACTTTAAATGTAAATGGACTAAATGCTCCAATTAATAGACACAGACTGGCAAATTGGATAATGAGTCAAGACCCATCAGTGTGCTGTATTCAGGAAACCCATCTCACGTGCAGAGGCACACATAGGCTCAAAATAAAAGGATGGAGGAAGATCTACCAAGCAAATGGAAAACAAAAAAAGGCAGGGGTTGCAATCCTAGTCTCTGATAAAACAGACTTTAAACCAACAAAGATCAAAAGAGACAAAGAAGGCCATTACATAATGGTAAAGGGATCAATTCAACAAGAAGAGCTAACTATCCTAAATATATATGCACCCAATACAGGAGCACCCAGATTCATAAAGCAAGTCCTGAGTGACCTACAAAGAGACTTAGACTCCCACACATTAATAATGGGAGACTTTAACACCCCACTCTCAATATTAGACAGATCAACGAGACAAAGTCAACAAGGATACCCAGGAATTGAACTCAGCTCTGCACCAAGTGGACCTAATAGACATCTACAGAACTCTCCACCCCAAATCAACAGAATATACATTTTTTTCAGCACCACACCACACCTATTCCAAAATTGACCACATACTTGGAAGTAAAGCTCTCCTCAGTAAATGTAAAAGAACAGAAATTATAACAAACTATCTCTCAGATCACAGTGCAATCAAGCTAGAACTCAGGATTAAGAATCTCACTCAAAACCGCTCAACTACATGGAAACTGAACAACCTGCTCCTGAATGACTACTGGGTACATAACGAAATGAAGGCAGAAATAAAGATGTTCTTTGAAACCAACGAGAACCAAGACACAACATACCAGAATCTCTGGGATGCATTCAAAGCAGAGTGTAGAGGGAAATTTATAGCACTAAATGCCCACAAGAGAAAGCAGGAAAGATCCAAAATTGACACCCTAACATCACAATTAAAAGAACTAGAAAAGCAAGAGCAAACACATTCAAAAGTTAGCAGAAGGCTAGAAATAACTAAAATCAGAGCAGAACTGAAGTAAATAGAGACACAAAAAACCCTTCAAAAAATTAATGAATCCAGGAGCTGGTTTTTTGAAAGGATCAACAAAATTGATAGACCACTAGCAAGATTAATAAAGAAAAAAAGAGAGAAGAATCAAATAGATGCAATAAAAAATGATAAAGGGGATATCACCACCGATCCCACAGAAATACAAACTACCATCAGAGAATACTACAAACACCTCTACGCAAATAAACTAGAAAATCTAGAAGAAATGGATAAATTCCTCGACACATGCACTCTCCCAAGACTACACCAGGAAGAAGTTGAATCTCTGAATAGACCAATAACAGGAGCTGAAATTGTGGCAATAATCAATAGCTTACCAACCAAAAAAAGTCCA
This sequence comes from Pongo abelii, assembly GCF_028885655.2. Taxonomy (NCBI): domain Eukaryota; kingdom Metazoa; phylum Chordata; class Mammalia; order Primates; family Hominidae; genus Pongo; species Pongo abelii. The sequence goes on from NC_072007.2 coordinate 41,275,030, forward strand.
GGACCAGATGGATTCATAGCCGAATTCTACCAGAGGTACAAGGAGGAACTGGTACCATTCCTTCTGAAACTATTCCAATCAATAGAAAAAGAGGGAATCCTCCCTAACTCATTTTATGAGGCCAGCATCATCCTGATACCAAAGCCGGGCAGAAATACAACCAAAAAAGAGACTTTTAGACCAATATCCTTGATGAACATTGATGCAAAAATCCTCAATAAAATACTGGCAAACCGAATCCAGCAGCACATCAAAAAGCTTATCCACCATGATCAAGTGGGGTTCATCCCTGGGATGCAAGGCTGGTCCAATATATGCAAATCAATAAATGTAATCCAGCATATAAACAGAACCAAAGACAAAAACTACATGACTATCTCAATAGATGCAGAAAAGGCCTTTGACAAAATTCAACAACCCTTCATGCTAAAAACTCTCAATAAATTAGATATTGATGGGACGTATCTCAAAATCATAAGAGCTATCTATGACAAACCCACAGCCAATATCATACTGAATGGGCAAAAACTGGACGCATTCCCTTTGAAAACTGGCACAAGACAGGGATGCCCTCTCTCACCACTCCTATTCAACATAGTGTTGGAAGTTCTGGCCAGGGCAATTAGGCAGGAGAAGGAAATAAAGGGTATTCAATTAGGAAAAGAGGAAGTCAAATTGTCCCTGTTTGCAGATGACGTGATTGTATATCTAGAAAACCCCATTGTCTCAGCCCAAAATCTCCTTAAGCTGATAAGCAACTTCAGCAAAGTCTCAGGATACAAAATCAATGTGCAAAAATCACAAGCATTCTTATACACCAACAACAGACAAACAGCCAAATCATGAGTGAACTCCCATTCACAATTGCTTCAAAGAGAATAAAATACCTAGGAATCCAACTTACAAGGGACGTGAAGGACCTCTTCAAGAAGAACTACAAACCACTACTCAAGGAAATAAAAGAGGATACAAACAAATGGAAGAACATTCCATGCTCATGGGTAGGAAGAATCAATATCGTGAAAATGGCCATACTGCCCAAGGTAATTTACAGATTCAATGTCATCCCCATCAAGCTACCAATGACTTTCTTCACAGAATTGGAAAAAACTACTTCAAAGTTCATATGGAACCAAAAAAGAGCCCGTATCGCCAAGTCAATCCTAAGCCAAAAGAACAAAGCTGGAGGCATCACACTACCTGACTTCAAACTATACTACAAGGCTACAGCAACCAAATCAGCATGGTACTGGTACCAAAACAGAGATATAGATCAATGGAACAGAACAGAGCCCTCAGAAATAATGCCACATATCTACAACTATCTGATTTTTGACAAACCTGAGAAAAACAAGCAATGGGGAAAGGATTCCCTATTTAATAAATGGTGCTGCGAAAACTGGCTAGCCATATGTAGAAAGCTGAAACTGGATCCCTTCCTTACACCTTATACAAAAATCAATTCAAGATGGATTAAAGACTTAAACGTTAGACCTAAAACCATAAAAACCCTAGAAGAAAACCTAGGCATTACCATTCAGGACACAGGCATGGGCAAGGACTTCATGTCTAAAACACCAAAACCAATGGCAACAAAAGCCAAAATTGACAAATGGGATCTAATTAAACTAAAGAGCTTCTGCACAGCAAAAGAAACTACCATCAGAGTGAACAGGCAACCTACAAAATGGGAGAAAATTTTCGCAACCTACTCATCTGACAAAGGGCTAATATCCAGAATCTACAATGAACTCAAACAAATTTACAAGAACAAAACAAACAACCCCATCAAAAAGTGGGCAAAGGACATGAACAGACACTTCTCAAAAGAAGACATTTATGCAGCCAAAAAACACATGAAAAAATGCTCACCATCACTGGCCATCAGAGAAATGCAAACCAAAACCACAATGAGATACCATCTCACACCAGTTAGAATGGCAATCATTAAAAAGTCAGGAAACAACAGGTGCTGGAGAGGATGTGGAGAAATAGGAACACTTTTACACTGTTGGTGGGGCTCTAAACTAGTTCAACCCTTGTGGAAGTCAGTGTGGCAATTCCTCAGGGACCTAGAACTAGAAATTCCATTTGACCCAGCCATCCCATTACTGGGTATATACCCAAAGGACTATAAATCATGCTGCCATAAAGACACATGCACACGGATGTTTATTGCGGCATTATTCACAATAGCAAAGACTTGGAACCAACCCAAATGTCCAACAATGATAGACGGGATTAAGAAAATGTGGCACATATACACCATGGAATACTATGCAGCCATAAAAAATGATGAGTTCATGTCCTTTGTAGGGACATGGATGAAATTGGAAATCATCATTCTCAGTAAACTATCGCAAGAACAAAAAACCAAACACCGCATATTCTCACTCATAGGTGGGAACTGAACAATGAGAACACATGGACACAGGAAGGGGAATATCACACTCTGGGGACTGTTGTGGGGTAGGGGGAGGGGGGAGGGATAGCATTGGGAGATATACCTAATGCTAGATGACGAGTTAGTGGGTGCAGCGCACCAGCATGGCACATGTATACATATGTAACTAACCTGCACATTGCGCACATGTACCCTAACCTAAAGTATAATAATAATAAATTAATTAATTAATTTAAAAAAAAAACCCCTCCAACACTGAAGAAAGCATCAGAAAAAGCTTCATTGAAAAAAAAAATCTGCAAAATACATGACTAGTACTCCTTAAAGCTTCTCAAGGCCACCAAAACCAAAGTCTGAAAAAATGTCACAGTCTAAAGGAGCCTAATGAGATGGGACGACAAAGCGAAATGTGGATCCTAGACAGGAAAAAAGGAGGTTCAGTAAAAACTTAGGAAGTCTGAAAGAAGGGTGGTCTTTAGTTAATAGCAATGTATCGATGCTGATTTATTAGCTGTGACAGGTGAACCATAGTAATGTAAGATAAGGATAGCCAGGCCTGGGGTCTATGAGAACACCCTGAACTATCTATCTTTGCAGCTTTTCTTTTAATCTAAAACTGAGCCGGGCATGGTGGCTCCACCTGTAATTCCAGCACTTTGGGAGGCCGAGGTGGGTGAATCACCTGAGGTCAGGAGTTGGAGACCAGCCTGGCCAACATGGCAAAACCCCGTCTCTACTAAAAATACAAAAAATTAGCTGGGCGTGGTGGCATGTACCTGTAATTCCAGCTACTCGGAAGGCTGAGACAGGAGAATCGCTTGAACCCCAGAGGCGGAGGTTGCAGTGAGCAGAGATCACACCATTGCACCCCAGACTGGGGAACAAGAGCAAGACACCATCTCAAAAAAAAAAAAAACTAAACTAAAACTATTCTAAAATAAAAATGTATTTTTAAAATCTGAATATTGCTGCAGGGGGCCTAATCCAGGGGTTCTCAGCCTCAGCACTACTGACTTTTGTTGGAGGGAGTTTTTTGTGCATTGTAGGATGTTAAGCAGCATCCCTGGCCTTCATTCACTAGATGCTAGAAGCACACCTCCCTCCCTGGTTTATGGACACCCAGATACGTCTCCTGACATTGTCAAGGACTGAGGCAAAATCATTCCTGGTCCAGGACTGCTGACCCTGTCCAAAGTAGAGAGGCCAGATGACCTGAGAAGAACAAACTTATCCAAATCCAATGCTGGCTACGCCACTTACCTGCTGTGTGACCTCAGACAACTGGCTTCTCTAAGCCTCTGATTTTTTATCCTTTTTTATTTTATCTTATTTTATTTTATTTTAGACAGAGTCTCGCTCTATCACCCAGGCTGGAGTGCAGTGGCGTGATCTCGGCTCACTGCAACCCCCACCTCCTGGATTCAAGCAATCCTCCTGCCTCAGCCTCCCGAGTCGCTGAGACTACAGGCCGGTGCCATCACACGCAGCTAATTTTTGTATTTTTCACAGAGATGGGGTTTCGCCGTCTATGCCAGGCTGGTCTCAAACTCCTGACCTCAGGCAATCTGCCCACCTCAGCCTCCCAAAGTGCTGGGATTATAAACATGAGCCACCATGCCAAGCCCAATTTCTCATCTTTAAAATAAGAATAATGAATCTCTACTTCCTAGGTAATTGTGAGGATAAAAACATGCGAAGATTTTAGCACAAGTGCCTGAATATAGTTAATTAAATATAAAATATAAGTTGTGGTTATTTTGATAACAATTCATAATCCTTTGCTCTGAGAAGGATTAGTAATGTCTTCTGAGCAGACATGAGGAGGCTTTAATTAACACCCAGGCCCTCAAATCCTTTAACAGTAGATGTAGCTCAGGAAGGCCGTGCAACGCCTGTTGATGGCTTCTCCCAAATGTCATCATTGTGACCCAAGCTGAGTGATGAGCTTATTGAACATCTGACATTGATGAGCTTCTTTTGAAATAGGCTTCATTTTTCTCCAAGCACTTCCTTCCAACGTACTTGGTCTGAGTCCTTTTCCCAGTTCTTGATGGCAAAGGAGCTTATTGGTCAGTTGCAGTGGTAAGAAGGGCCTTCTTATAAGTTGATTTCTGCAGACATGACTCACTAATGTAACTTAAACTTCAGCCTCAGGTCCCTGTCACAACACAAACCTGGCCCTGGAGTGGGGATGTGTAATGGGGGCCATACTCTCTCTTCTCCCTCCCTGTCCCGACACCTGTTCCTCCAGAGCCAGGCAGGTGGGAACCAGATCAGAGAAGAAGAGGCACACGTCCCTCCTCCCGGGTGCTAGTGAGTTACCCACTGGGAGATGTCCACATACTGGCTCTTTCTTGGGGTGCATGGAAGAGTTTTCAAAAGCCTGCAGGGAACTCTACCCTTGTAGGTCCCCTATAGTGGCAATCTGCTCTGCTGTCTCCAGTTCCTGCCCTAATAGTGCATCCACGCAACTGTTACTGCTGTAATTCCCTGACCACCACAGGATATCCTCTCGGCCACTGTATCCTCAAGGCACTTTTTGCCAGGTTATCGCCCATTATTTCATTTGGTCCATAGGAATGTATACATTTGTACCAGACAAAAGGTGTGAGTGTCGCCCTCCCACCTGCCTTCTCTCGACCTCCTGACATCACAAACTGCTGTTATCAGCCTTCCCTCTCCACAGTTATGAAAGCAAGCAATAGGTACAAGCTCATAAACTCACGTGCATGCACAGACTCTGGGAAATGTGTCACGTTCTCCCAAGAAGGTTCTCACCACCCCCTACCACATGGAGATGGATCTTTGGATTTCTTCAGCTAAGCAGGCCTCCAGTCAGTGAATCGGTCTCCGCTCTTGTTGGCATGCTCCTATCTCCAAAAGGCGACCTGGAGCCCTGGCCCTCAGGCAGCATAAGGAGGGAACAGAGCCTCACTGTCTAAGACCTCTTGCTAGATCAGCAACCACTCTTTCCATGAATCCCCCTTTCTACCAATGCTCTTCTTGAATGAAATGTCACGAAATCTAGTCTTCTCTTTACATAGAGTGTGGGGGTAGCACAACAATCCACTCTTCTTTAGTGAGGCATTTGGAAGAGGAATTTGCCACTTCCTAGCATTCCCTTTAAAATATGGAAAAACTTACTGCTTATTATCCTCAGCTTTGGGACTTCAGCTGAAAGCCCTGACAACAGGAAATATCTCCTTAGACATCCTGTTAATCTGTGCGCAGCTGCATTATAAATAGTATTACTGGCCGGGTACCATGGCTCACGCCTGTAATCCCAGCTCTTTGGGAGATCACCTGAGGCCAGGAGTTCAAGACCAGCCTGGGCAACATGGCAAAACCTTGTCTCTACTAAAAATACAAAAAAATTAGCTGGGCATGGTGGCACATCTCTGTAATCCCAGCTACTCAGGTAGCTACTCACGTGCTGAGGCACGTGAATCACTTGAACCTGGGAGGTAGAAGTTGCAGGGAGCCAAGATTGTGCCACTGCTCTCCGCCCTGGGTGACAGAGTGAGACTGTGTCTCAAAAAATAAAGTATTATTTAAATCCTTGGCAGTCTGAGATGTTGACCAGGTAGAGGGTTTATCCCACCAGATATAATGAAAGATAGACCCTATTGCATCTAATAGTAATTCAGTTGGCCAGGGTCTGTGCTAAGGCATGCAAAATAAACACTGGGAAGGCAAGTGTAGTGACAGCGGGAAGAAAAGGAAGAAATAAGCCTATCACATGCCAGCATCATGAAGATGTAACCGAGATCCCATGGCTATTTGGGATCCTGAAGTAACACAAGGAAACAAAGATCAGTTTCACACACAGAAATAGGGAGGACGTGTTGATGTCATGAAGATCCTCAAAGGGACCTCAGGGATGACCATCCTTACCGTAGCTCTAAAGTGACAGGCTGAGCCAGGCTTATGTCACAAAGAGGAGAATAAGAGAAACCCTCATCCCATGGTGACATCCCAAGACTGTCTCCTGATCTAGCCCCCTCCCATCACCATGCCAACCAGGAGGCGTCAGCCTGGCACTAACGTGGAGATGTCTGTGCTCAGGGTCTGCCTGTTTTCTCTTGGGAGCTCTGGGGATCTTGTGCTGCTCACTGCTACCTCTTGGACTTTCAGCCTTCTCCATGCGCAGCATTAATAGATGAGAAAACATTCCGAATTACACTGACCCTATTTATTAAGCAAAGGAAGAATATTCTAAGATATAAGGAACAGCTGATTACTGCTATAATGTTGTTTAACAGATAAGAACTAAAGGATGTTAGAAGGTTGTGACATTGGTCAACCAGGAGAAAATTTGGAAGGAAATATTAACCAGGGTAGCCTTGATGCCAGCCCCCCATTTCTTGGAAGTAGAGCGCTAAAGGGAATCAGAACAGCTCCTGAGCGTCCCAACAAGGATTCCTAGATTTACTCAGTTTGAAGATACCATCAATTGTGAGACACAACAAAAAATAGGAGGAAATAACAATTCACCAAAATTTTAAACATTCGATCAATAGTAAGGTGCTTCTCAATTTCGTAAATATTAAAATGTGATAGGAAAAACTAATCAGAAAAAGAGAATAATTAAATGACTCCTAGGACTAGAAGAAAACCTTGAAAGGTCTTTCAGCTGACCCCATGCCTTGAGGTGGGCCCCTACACTTCCACCAAAATCAGAGAAAGTCTGACTAATGTTAGAGTAGGCTCTTTTCATTTTCCATGCCATTCCCTCAGTGAGAGTGAATTATAATTTGCCACAAATATAAAGAAGAGGGAAAAAAGTACATACAATTTGCATACTAAAAATTGGAATACTAATGAAGACAAATCACTCCCCTCTGGGAAATGATCTGCTACTAAAATCCTTTTCCTCTGCTTTTAACTTGGCTTAGTGAAAAATAAATAGTTTTTTTTAAACTGCGGGGGGTGGGCAATGAACTTCATTTAGAAAGTATTTCGAAGGTACCCTGGCTTTGTGCATTTTAAACATGAATTTCAGTAGATGTATTTATCTTTTTAACTATATTGTGCACACATGCTAAGTTACATATGGCTGTTACAAGAATACGAAATTAGAATCTGCCCCACTGCAGAGAAAAGTGAAACACTCTTCATTATACTAGGCAGTGTAGGGTAACCTCTGGCTTTGAGTCAGCTGAACCTAAGTTTGAAATTCAACGTTATAACTCACTTCAGCATCCCACCTCTACCTCCTGAACTTTTGTTTCTTGATTTATAAAATGGTGGAAATAATCCCACATTCAGGATTCAGTGAGGTAACAGTTGTATATAACACTTCACACAGTGCCAGGGATTCAGTAAGGTTTTGGTCTATCCTCTCATCTCGGCCCCTTTAAAAACAACCATTATAATAGAGTTTTTCAAAGTAAATGCTAATTTTAAAGTGAATCACATTGTTCCTAATTATGCTGGTTTAGATTGCAACTTTCATGGGAAATGAGGAGGAAGCATTTTGTTTTTATTTAACAAACAAATGGTGCCTAGTTTATGCCACGCTCCATATGAGGTGTGAGAATGGACAGAGAGAAGACTGTGGCACAGTTCCCCAAGGTTCCACCATCTAGTAGCCCCCTGAGTAGCAGAGCGCAGCCTCGCCAGACACGGTGAGCCAGGCTCTAATAGAGGCATGGTACTAGGATTCAGTGAGGTAACAGGTGTATATAACACTTCACACAGTGCCAGGGATTCAGTAAGGTTTTGGTCTATCCTCTCATCTCGGCCCCTTTAAAAACAACCATTATAATAGAGTTTTTCAAAGTAAATGCTAATTTTAAAGTGAATCACATTGTTCCTAATTATGCTGGTTTAGATTGCAACTTTCATGGGAAATGAGGAGGAAGTATTTTGTTTTTATTTAACAAACAAATGGTGCCTAGTTTATGCCACGCTCCATATGAGGTGTGAGAATGGACAGAGAGAAGACTGTGGCACAGTTCCCCAAGGTTCCACCATCTAGTAGCCCCCTGAGTAGCAGAGCGAAGCCTCGCCAGACACGGTGAGCCAGGCTCTAATAGAGGCATGGTACTAGGGGCAGGGCCCTCAGAGAGGCATCTGACAACCTGGAACGCTGAAAAGGGCTGCATAGAAGTGCAGGAACTGGAGTACAGCAAGATGTGGATGAAGCAGGGTGGGGTCTGCCGTGAGAACTGAACGCCCTGTTGCTCAGAAGGAAGGGAATCAGCTCTCATCACAGCTGTCAGCCAAGGGGCCTGGGGAAGAGAACACGCCTTCTATCTAAATAGCTGCCAGAGCATCCAAAGGTCCAGAAAGGTCTGGGCTCCTTCAACTTTATTCCTCAGGGACTCTGCAAAGCCTCAGATCAACTTCCTGACCGGCCCTGCTTGGCTTCCTCTTCTCCTGTCTCAGGATTCCACGGCCTGCAGCCCCAGTGCTTTTACTGCGTTTCACGGCCCTCTTGTATATTAGATTCTAATTCCCGATGCTTCTTCTCAAGACCCCTTTTCCTAGAAAATCCATGGAAACTTTCATGGTTGCTAAAGCTTAGAAAAATGTCTTGCCCTAGGCTGGCTTCAAAGGATCACATGAAACCAGCAGCTCACCTCTCTGGTATTGATGCAGTTTCTCCAGAGCTGCAATGACCCCTAATGCCATCACAAATGACAGTCTTGGATCAAATTTAGGGTCCAATGTAGAAAGAATGTGGGCATTGAGAGGAAAGGGGTCTGGAATGTGCAGCCACTAAATCATCATGGAGCAGAGAAAACACCTGAATGTACTGAGACTAAGCCATTGGCTTCTGAAAGAAAGACAGGAACTCTAGAATTTACCACCTCAAAGAGAACATTAGAAAGAGCCTTCAAAAAGCATGAGAAACCCCAGCCTCCCTCTGAGCATCCTTGTTCTTGCTCCGACATTCCTCTGCCTGCTTTGATTTTTCTTTCAAGCCACAGATTCGTACCTGGCACAACAATGAGCAAACTCCGTAGCCTAGCATTTTTCCACCTAATATTCACCCCTGGTGGAGACTGATTTATGTATAAATTGTCTTGGCATAACAGGTGACACCTTGTAACTTGGCTGTCCTTCACTGTCAACAGGGGCCCCTGAAACATGCCTTCCTCACCTGCCTGGTGACTCTGCACCTGTGATTCTCAGTGGCTGCTCGCTCACCCCTTGACTTGCTGGCAGAGGCGGAGGCTGCTGATGGCTGGTATTCATCTCCCCACAGTGGCACCTCATGGTCCTCAACTCCAAGATGCAGAGGGAGGAAGGGAAACGCAAGCCCCTCTGTCATCTCATCCGATGGAAACAGTCATGTGGTGTTGGATCAGGCAGGGCCCTCACTGCGGGACTTCTGTTCCAGAACCATCCCCAAGCTGTTACCACCTTTCGATCTCCTTTGGCAACTGGTCTAAGATCAAATGACTTTGGGATAAACTCTTGCCCAAAGTTGGGTCCGTAGCTCTGACTGGATGCTCCTGAATGAGATAACGGAGAAAGGGAGGAGGAATGTTCACGTCTACGACCTACCAGGAAAATAATTTGAGACTAATTAAAAATAATTTAACTTAAATACAGTTGGGGTTCCCAGGGCAAAACACATCTCTTCAGATGGCAAGGATTAGAAAAATTACATTCAAAAAACCAATGCTCTGAAGCCCCGGTTTGCAAGAATTTGGCTTTTCTCTGCATTTTTGCAAGAAACATAAATTGTCTGCAATACATTCCGAAGATCCTCACTCAACAGCACAAGCCAAAGTGCTTACATAGCACAACCTTGATGGTTCTCAGCCCACCCTCAGTAATGGATAATTCTCATGACATGAATAATTTGTTATCTCAAGTGTGAATAAGGTTAGACATTTCTCCTCACAACAGTCTAAAAATAATACCATGAGAGCCTCTTATATATTGAGTCAGTTGCTCTTTGGCAAGAAAAGAAATGTACGTAAGGTGAAAAGTGTACCCTCTAATCTTTCTATTCTAACCAAATTATTTTATTTCATGGTCTATATCCTAATAATTGCAGGTGTCAGAAATAATAAGTGCTGGCACTTACATGGTACTTACCACATGCCAGTTACCAGTTGAAGTGCTTTTCTGAACACATCTAATCCCCCAAACTACTTTAGGACAGGTATTATGATTATCAAGTGCCTTTTAAAGATTATGAAACAAAGGCACAGAAAGGTTAAGTAGCTTGCCCAAGATCACACAGCTTGTCCTGTAAGAAGCCAAGCCTGTATTCATACCTGATGTTCTATGTTTAATGTCTGTGCTCTTACCCATTATTACACTCTTATGTCTCTCTAAAAATGTCACATGGGTGAAAATGTCACAAGAGTGAAAAAAGTTAAACATGTTCAATATGTAACAAAAATATTTTAGGGTTTTTTTTGTTTAAATTGGGGGATGTTCAGGATCTCCAAGCAATTTGTAAAAATTATTTTATTGCTAGTGCAAAAAACAAACAAACAAAAAAACCTAGAGATCATCTAATCCAACTCTTCCCATTTTTTATCAAGGAGACTGAGGCTCAGAGTAATAAAAAGATTTCCCTGAGAACTAAGATTTGAGTGTTTTTCTCCTAGTAATCATGAATAATACTACCAGACAATGGGCGCTTGGATCTTGGTCCCAAGTACTATTAATTAACCTTGGGTTAATCCTAAGCAGTTTTCTTAGTTCTGAAATGAGAAGCGTAAAATAAATGTTTTCTAGGGTTTCCTTAAGCTGCACTTTCAATGATTCTAAATTGACTGACTGGTACAGGGTCAAATAGCTTCATGAACAAGGAAAAAAATAGGAGAAGGGTGGGAAAGGCAAGTAGAACTACTAAGAGGGGTCCGGAGGAATGGAGCTGCATCATCACTAGAGTGGGAACAGAATTCTCTATGTTTCTTTTGTCTCCTCTGGGGACTGGTCTCAGAGCATGAAAGGGATAAATCAGAACATCAGCCCTTCACCTGATCTGTGTGTGAGTTAAAGCAAGACCTAGAGAGGACAAGGAACAGCAGAGTGTAGCTCAGTAATGACTCCCAAATTATGCAAAGGGAGACTTGGAATCAAGCTGAACCCATAACACTAAATTACAGTGCACCTTCAAGTACAGAGGAATTGAATTTCACTGGGGAACCTGAGGATTGGAGGCCTATAAACCCACAGAAGGGAGTTGTGCCAAAAAACATAACCAAGCAGCATGTAGGATGACTAAAGAAATTGTGATGACCTTTTGTCTGCTCTTTTGTGACTACGAAAAATAAATGCATGCCCCCTTCCAAAAAAAAAAAAAAAGAAAAAACTGCAGCAAAATCTGTTACACCAATGCCTATTGGAGAATATAAAGATTGGGAGGTCAAATTCCACATCTGTTTTAGCAGTAAGCAGATAGAGTAACAGTAAGAAAGAAGATTGGATTAAAATCTGTAGGCTTACTAAAAGCAGAAGCCCAGGAGCTTTTTATATTATGTGACATTTTTTTAATGTCTAGGAAAACATAAGCTAGCAGCCATTTTCAAAAGCTTTGAGGAGGACGTTGGACCTCCCTTGAAATGTTGGATTGACCTCCCCATAGTGTTAGCTAACTCTCCACACACAGAGTGAATGTCAGGTGACATCTAAGCTGCAGTTAAAAACAACAGAACCAAGACTTCCCAGCAGAACTAAATGGAAAAAGATAATCGTTTCTCAACCTTGGCACTCTTAACATTTCAGGCTAATAATTTTTTGTTGTGAGGGGCTGTGCTGTATACAGTGTAGGAAGTTCACCAGCATCCCTGGTGTATTAGTCTGCTCTCACACTGCTAATAAAGACATACCTGAGACTGAGTAATTTATAAAGGAAAGAGGTTTAATGGACTCATGGTTCCACATGGCTGGGGAGGCCTCATAATCATGGTGGAAGGTGAAGCAGGAGCAAAGTCACATCTTATATGGCGGCAGGCAAGAGAGAGAGTGTGCAGGGGAACTCCCCTTTATAAAACCATCAGATCTCATGAGACTTATTCACTATCACAAGAATAGCATGGGAAAGACCCACCCCCAGGATTCAATTACCTCCCACCAGGGCCCTCCCACAACACATGGGAATTATGGGAGCTACAATTTGAGATTTGGGTGAGGACACAGCCAAACCATATCACCTGGCCTCTGCCCACTGGGTGCCAATAGCATTGCCCCTGCCTCCAAGTTGAGACCAAAAATGTCTCAAGATATTGCCAAATATCCTGAGTGGAGAGGAGGCACAAACTTCCCCCTAGTTGAGAACCAGTGGAGTAGAATGATGAGATTAGAAAGTGGTTCAGCACTCAGAGGCACTGAAACTCAAAAAAAAGAAAAAAAAAAAGCAGTCAAAACCAAAACCCCATGTATCACTTTAAGGCTCTTTATTCATGTTAATCAAGCTGAAAAATCTGGAGATGATTTGAGATTCAAAGCTTTGTCACTAATTATTTTAACAAGTACTTTAACAAGTACTCTCCAGATGCCTATTGTATTTTCAAATTTTATTTTTTAAAGACCCATTATTTTTCCCCCCTAGGACTGTCAGCTATCTTCTCCATATTCCTTTTTTTTAATGCTTGTCAAAGTCTAATCAATCTAATTATCAAATTTGAAAATGAATGGCTATAAAATGCAAGTTTCTAGAAACAGATCAATCAACACAATTGTGCACGTGCCTAATAAAAGGTTTCAGGGTTAGGTTCTCCATGCCAGGAAGCTGTGACCTCAGAGACACTTTCTCAGCATAATAGATTAACCTGCCTATTACCAGCAAAGTCTGATAGCTAATGGCTCACCCTGATTCAATCACAATAGCTACCTGCAGTGAAGTGATGTATCAGATTCTTAACTCCCATGGATATGGTGCTTGGAAGTTAGGGGAAGAGTGTCTGGGAATCTCAAGTTAACAGAAATGTTATGGGTTGAATTGTGTCCTACCTCCTGCAACCTAAAATTAATATATTGAAGACCTAGCCCTCAGTAGCTCAGAATGTGACCTTATTTGGGAATAGGGTTATTACAGATATAATCAGTTGAGATGAAGTCATGGTGTAGTAGGATGGGCCCCTAATCCAATATGACTGGTGTCTTGTAAAAAGAGGAAATCTGAACACAGACACAGGGAGAACCCCATATGAAGATGAAAACAGAGATTGGGGTGATTCATCTACAAGTCAAGGAATGCCCAAACTTGCCAGCAAACCACCAAAGGCTGGAAGAGAGGCCTGGAGCAGACTCTTCCTCACAGCCTCAGAAGGAACCAGCCCTGCTGACACCTGGATCTCATACTTCTGGCCTCCAGAACTGTGAGAGAATAAATTTCTTTAGCTTAGGCTACCCAGTCTGTGCGACTTCATGACAGCAGCCTTAGACAATGAATTCAAGAAGCCTATTTCTAGCCCTGCTCTAATTTACCTCTGTCCAGCCACATCCAGGACATGTGGCAGATAATCTTTCTTCAAACTGGCGTGGCCAAAATATCTCCCACTAGACTCAAGCAAATGGCATCAGCAGAAATTACCTTTTTTAAAGTGAGTACAATTCAAGTGCTGCCCAGACGGTCACATCAGAGGCCTCAAGAACTCTGGCACTTCCCAGCACACTTGCCGGTTTCAGCCGAGACCACTTATGTACCTAAGCTCAAAACCATTGGCCCTCACAGCTCTGAAATTGGTTTTCCTTTCCTTCCAAAAGAACATAATTTTTGTTTCTCTGTACAGGCTCCAGAAGCTTGCGCGAAACAGATTTTTTTTTGAGACAGAGTCTCGCTCTGTCGCCCAGGCTGGAATGCAGTGGCATGATCTCGGCTCACTGCAACCTCCGCCTCCCGAGTTCACACCATTCTCCTGCCTCAGCCTCCCAAGTAGCTGGGATTACAGGCACCTGCCACCACGCCTGGGTAATTTTTTTATATTTTTAGTAGAGACAGGGTTTCACTGCGTTAGCCAGGATGGTCTCGATCTCCTGACCTTGTGATCTGCCTGCCTCGGCCTCCCAAAGTGCCAGGATTACAGGCGTGAGCCACCATGCCTGGCAACAGATTTTTTTAATATACTTTTCCTTTTCTAAACTATGTACAGAGCTGTCGTCACAAGAAAGCACAAGGTTTCAAATGCCTTCTTTGAGTGGTTATCAGGGAAAGAAAGTCGGGAGATGCACAGTTTTCCCCAAAGAGATCTAATTCCCTTTTCTAAATCTTTAGCTTCCTGAATTAACAGATTTAACAAAGGTAATCCAAAACCAAAGCTTTCACATGAGCTGTGTTCCAGAGATTATTTATAAAATGGCCTCACTGAGAAGCATTTTCTCATAGTGATAATATTATGAGTGAAAGAATCCTAGGCAGTTCAAGAAAACAAAAATAACTATTTAATCCATAATGTCACAGAAGTACCATTCCCAAAAAAGCAGGCTGCGTTTGACATCCTGGGAGCAAGGGTTCCTGTACTTCCAAAGGGAAAGCCACTTTTCAAATGTTTTTAGTTCTCATATTTATTTTACTTCCAGGAAAAAGTGGATGTTTTCATGTTAAATTTGGTTTGGCTGTGCAACAGTACATAGACTGGGGCTTTTCCTGACTCAGGATTAACTTAGGCACCAATCAGAGAATACTCATATGACTGTAAAATTCAAACCTCCACAAAGAAAATTTACAGTCTGGGTGCAGTGGTTCATGCCTATAATCCCAGAACCTTGGGAGACTGAGGCGAGAGGATCGGATGAGCCCAGGAGTTCAAGACCAGTCTGGGCAACATAGCAAGACCCCAGTCTCTTAAAAAAATTATTTCACCAGCACAGTGGCACACACCTGTGGTTCCAGCTACTCAGGAGGCTGAAGTGGGAGAATCGCTTGAGCCCAGGAGGTCAAGACTACAGTGAGCCAAGATCACACCACTGCACACCAGCCTGGGTGACACAGGAAGACCCTGTCTCATAAAAGAGGAAGGAATGAAGGAAGGAAGGAAGGAAGGAAAGAGGGAAAGAGGGAAAGAGGGAGGGAGGGAGGGAGGGAAGGAAGGAAGGAAGGAAGGAAGGAAGGAAGGAAGGAAGGAAGGAAGGAAGGAAGGGAGGGAAGGAGAGAGTGAGGGAGGGAGGGACAGAAAAGAAAGTTTACACTGTGAATTGAAGACCTGCTCCAGGATTCTTGAATCCCCTCACCTATTTCAGGAATATAAAGACTAAAGGGAGTGGCAATTTAGAATGAAGGTTTCTTTGGTGAGAGCTGGTAATGTCCTCTAGCTGAGCCCCCTGAGCTGCCATCCTCATCTTGAGTGTGATGAGAGGGGCTTCTACTCTAGGGTGCTTTAAAACCATGTTTTCTGCAGTTGGGTGACTCCAAGGACCAGCGCCTACTGACCCCAGAAAAAGCTAAATAAAACTGAAATTTCAACTTCTGGCTATGAGAGCATAGCTTGCTTCAAAGCAGCTTTCCCTTAAATAAACTATAAAAGCAGAACTTCTGTTTAAAGTGGCTATTTCAAACCACAGCAGATAAAGCAAAGTAGCCAACATTTGAGGAATCAAGATCCAAAGAGAAAGAAAATGCACTGATATGGTCATAACATTCTCTGCCATATTTCTCCTCCTGGTGTTTGCCAATTTCTCAGTGGCATGGCAGAAGAGACAAAAGAGTCAGCACACACAGTTATCCCTCAGTGTCCATGGGGATTGGTTCTAAGACCCACCCCCTCCCCAACCCCAATACAGATATCTGTGGATGCAAGGGACTTAAGAGTCACTTATAGGCTGAGGCAGTGGCTCACGCCTGTAATCCCTCAGCTTCGGTAGGCCGAGGGATTGGGGAACACGAGGTCAGGAGATGGAGACCATCCTGGCTAACACAGTGAAATCTCATCTCTACTAAAAATACAAAAAATTAGCCAGGCGTGGTGGCATGAGCCTATAGTCCCAGCTACTCAGGAGGCTGAGGCAGGAGAATCTCTTGAACCCGAGAGGTGGAGGTTGCAGTGAGCCAAGATTGCGCCATTGCACTCCAGCCTGGCAACAGAGCAAGACTCCATCTCAAAAAAAAAAAAAAAAAAGAGTCCCTTATATAAAATGGCATAGTATTTGCCTATAACCTATGCACATCCTTCCTTATGCTTTAATCATCTCTAGGTTACTTATAATACCTAATACAATGTAAATGCTATATAAGTAGTTATACTGTATTGCTTTTTATTTGTGTTATTTTTATTGGTTGCTTTCCTTTTTTTGTTGTTTGTTTTTAGACGGGGTGTTGCTCTGTCATCCAGGCTGGGCTGGAGTGCAGTGGTGTGAACACAACTCACTGCAGCCTTGATTTCCTGGCCTCAAACAATCTTCCTGCCTCAGCCTCCTGAGTAACTGAGGTGCATGCCATCACACTCGACTAATGTTTCTAATTTTTTGCAGAGACACATCTCTTTATGTTGCCCAGGCTGGTCTTGAACTCCTGGGCTCAAGCCATCCTTCTGTCCTGGGCTCAAGCCATCCTCCTGGCATCAAAAAAACACCAGGCATGCCAAGAAATAGAACCAAGTAATTGTAAAAAAAAAAAAAAGACGGGGAAAGAAAATCGACAATAGAAAGATACCCACAGCTCTTTAAAATAAATGTGATTGATGTGTTCAAGAATATAGATAGCAAGATGGGGAATTTTATCAGAGAATTGAAATATACTAAGAAACAATATATAAAATTTAGAAATAAAAAATTCATTAGCTGAAATTAATAACTCAAGAAACAGGGTTAACACCAGATTAGATAAACAGAAGAAATGATTAATGAACTGATATTGCTCATTATAAAAATAACTATTGAAGCATGAGAGGGAAAAAAAGGAAAATACTTAAGAGTGGAATTGCTCTATGGAACAAGATAAAAGGCCTAAAGCATGTATAAGTGGAGTCCCAGGAGGCAAAGGAAGAGAGAACAAACAGAAGAAATATTTGAAGAGATTATGAATGAGCCTTTTCTGATACTGAAAGGCAGCCATAGACTCAAGAAGTTCTGCAAACCACATGCAAGACAATCACAAAGAAATCCACACCAAGGCATATTATGGCAAAAACTGCTACGAACCAAAGATAAGGAGAAAAAGAAACACACTAACGCTTTCAGAGAAGCATGACACTTTCAGAACACTCTTTTCCTTCTGTAATCTTATTTCTATGAAGAGGTGCATATGGGACTCATTGACTCTCTCCTCTCTTATCCCCAAATCAGCCTATCCAGTAAGGCGGTCAGGTAAGGAGGATTTCTCTCTTTAGCAACCCAGTCAAGCAGCTCACTTCTTGAATTGGAAGATGCATTTTGCGTTAATCTGTGGCAGAGAGTGCTAGCTTCCTTCTCAATCATTACTCTCCCCTTCCTCTCTACAAACAGAACCAATGTGCCTAGCTAAAACCAAACAGAAACAACATCCCCTCATTATCCAGCATCAATTGTAGTTAGAAATGGCTATGGGACACAGTTCTAGCCAATAATAATTAAGCAGCATTTTTTCATGTGGCTACCAGGAAGCACCTTCAAACGGAATAGACTCAGTTGGCACACAGTTAGGATTGTCCTCTTTGTTTTCCTCTTCTCTCTGACTTGAAGTGCAGCTATGATGGCAGGAGCTGCAGCAGGCATATTACAACTGAAAATGAAAGCAAAGCTAAAGAATTTCAAAAATCGATCTGGACATTCTTGAGCTGCTCCACAAACTATCGTCTGATTATCCCAAAACTTCTTTGTCATTTGAAAGGATCATAAAACACTAAGCCACTATTATTTGGATTGTTTTGATATATGCAGCTAAACCCAAACTCTGTTAGAACTTCCCTCTTCTTGTGGCTTGAAACAAATCTGTAAAAAATTCTTCTATTGAGTTCAGCTTGTTGCTGCTTTGAAGCTAAGGAAAGCCTCAAAATATCTGACCTAAGAAGAAACTAATCAGCTTCTTATTCTCACATGGCATTTTTTTCAACAGAAGAGAGAGACTATTTAATACAAGATATATGATCATCAAATTCTGAGCCCTTGCTCAAGGGAAATCTGAGTAGCTAAGATGCAAGTCAATACATCTTTGGTCTCTAGTATCTACTTCAGTTCAGAACAGAAAGCACAGTATTTAATTATGTCTCAGATTCTGAACACAGAGGGGAATTGGGGAACAAGTTTCCTTCCAAATCAGAGCCTACGGTGAAGGAGCAGATTTTTTTTTCCCAATCCATCACAGAGCTATACTTTTATAAAATACAAGAAAACTGAGGCCAGGCATGGTGGTTCACACCCGTAATCCCAGCACTTTGGGAGGCCAAGGCAGGCAGATCACCTAAGGTCAGGAGTTCTAGACCAGCCTGGCCAACATGGTGAAACCCCATCTCTACTAAAAATACAAAATTAGTCCGGTGTGGTGGCACATGCCTGTAATCCCAGCTGCTTGGGAGGCTGAGGCAGCAGAATCGTTTGAACCCAGGAGGTGGAGTTTGCAGTGAGCCAAGATAGTGCCACTGCACTCCAGCCTGGGCAACAGGAGCGAAACTTTGTAGAAGGAAGGAAGGAAGGAAGGAAGGAAGGGAGGGAGGGAGGGAGGGAGGGAGAGAGGGAGGGAGGGAGAGAGGGAGG
Organism: Pongo abelii; assembly: GCF_028885655.2. NCBI lineage: Eukaryota > Metazoa > Chordata > Mammalia > Primates > Hominidae > Pongo > Pongo abelii. The sequence goes on from NC_072007.2 coordinate 41,294,015, forward strand.
GGAAATTGAATTACTGGGAAAGTGAACATTTTTAAAAGCATACAAAATATATATCTTAATATTATACTATCAATTCAAGAGACATAAAGTAATTGTCAAAATGCTTTTTCTTTAAAGTTTCTTAAGTCTTACTCTCAATTTTAGTACTTGTCTTACTGTGATCTACCAACAGGTCAAGTACCGGCACTGGTCCACAGACTACAAGTTGAATAGAACAGCTATTGCAATATCTTAGTCAGCTAGGGCTGCTACAACAAAGTGCCCCAAGCAGGGTGACTGAACAGAAACGTATTTCTCACAGTTCTGGACACTAGAAGTCCAAGATCAAAAAGTCAGTAGGTTTCATCTCTCCAAAGGCCTTTCTCCTTGGTTTGCAGGTGGCTGCCTTCTTGCTGTGTCCCCAGTCTGGCCTTTCCTCTGTGCACTTGTATCCCTCTCACTTTTTATAAGGACACCCATCCTATTGAGTTAGGGTCCCAACCTTATGACGTCATTTAACATTAATTTTCTCATTAAAGTCCTATTTGCAAACACAGTCACATTGGGGGTTACAACATTAACATACGAATTTGAGGAGTCAGAATTCAGTCCACAATAAGAGTAATGCTTATATAAGTTTCTTCAATCGTTCTCTGCCTTAGCCTCGTTAGAATCTGAAGAGAAAGACCTCTAGATGTCCTCTTATCTCTGAGGGGATTAGAAAGTGCAAAAAGAAAAAAAGAAAAGTCGCTCACAGACAGTGTTCGTTTATCCACAGTTCATCTCCAATCAAAAAAGATCATTTTAACAAATCAGCTTGTAAACCTCTCCATCATGGTTCTCCCACCTTCTTCATCTGTTCTGTTTATCTTTGCATAGATTTCCTCCAAAGAAGTCCTAAAGGGTCAAAAAAACTTTTTTAATGAATATTCCAAAGTACGATTGAACAAAGCAACAGCTTTTGAACAAAATTATCCAGACTTTCCTTACTGTGACTGTTGGACCTGCTGTCTTTCTCAAGGGTTATATTTTTGTTTACATTTTACTTAGGTTTCCTTGGGATTTCATTTTGATGTGTGAGTTTTAGTGTGTGTTCCCTTAGCTCAGGGACAAGGATGGAGCTAACAGACAGCAGAATTGTAAAATCAGGTGTTTTCTCTAACACATTTGTAAGAGTGTGCTAGAATACTCCTGTGCTGGTATCTCTATCTCTTGCCAGCTGTGACCCATCTTGTGTGCACCCAAGCAGATCAAATATTTTGTCAGGAAGCCCATGAACTATACTAGTGTTCACTTTGCCTTGGAGTAAAGATTTTTCTTTCTCCTTTGCCTGCAACAGCGTACATTTACACTGTCAAATCATATATTTTGTTCCTAAAGATGTCTTCATTTCTTTTCTAATTCCACAGCAATCTCCTGATTTAACTCACGTCTCTAAGAGGTGACAGTTCAAGGAATCTGGCACATACAACCTGATATTTATAATCAGTTCTACTAATGGCTGCTTCAGTAAGTCTACTCTTGTTGATAATATTTCATAAAATGAATGATTGTCAGACTACTTAAAATTGCATTTGTAACCAACAAATAAATATTTGAAAGCCTTGCTGCAAACTATGTACACAGAGAGGCCCCTCAAAGAAAATACAGCCACTCAGAAAGCCTTTCTTAAGTATTTGCAATACTTTTTTTAATAAGATAAATTAGAATTTTATTTCTTATTTTTTATTTATTTTTTTTTTAGCGAGAGACAGGGTCTTGCTCTGTCACCCAGCCTGAAGTACAGTGGTACAATCATAACTCACTGCAGCCTCGACCTCCTGGGCTCAAGTAATCCTCCTTACTCAACTTCCCAAGTAACTGAAACTACAAGCACACACCACCACACCTGGCTAGGTTGTTTTTTTTTTGTTTTTTTTGTTTTTTGTTTTTGTAGAGATGGGGTCTTGCTATGTTGCCCAGGCTGGTTTCAAACTCCTGGACTCAAGCAATCTTCCCACCTTTGCCTCCCAGAGTGTTGAGATTAAAGGTGTGAGCCACCACACCTGGCAAATTAGAATTTTTAAGTAGAGCAAAGATAATGTATAGACTGCAGAAATATATTTTATTTATATGCTAATGTTAGATTTCATCATATAAACTTTTGGGTCAGGCGTGATGGCTCATGCCTATAATTCTAGCACTGTGGGAGCCTGAGGCAGGAGGATCACTTGAGGCCAGGAGTTCCAGACCAGCCTACCCAACATGGCAAAACCCCATCTCTACTAAAAACACAAAAATTAGCCAGGCATGGTGGCATATGCCTGTAATCCCAGCTACTCGGGAGGCTGAGGCAGGAGAATTGCTTAACCCAGCAGGTGGAAGTTGCAGTGAGCCGAGATTGCATCACTGCACTCCAGCCTGGACAACAGAACAAGACTCCATCTCAAAATGAACAAACAAAAAAAAAACTTTTGGATTTTATTAAATCTACAAATAAAGACTAGAAAACTTCCTTGTGGAACCTATGCTCACCTATAACTGTTGTGAATGTTCAAATCACAGTTAACGTCCAGTCATATTTTTAAATGTACTTCTAACATTTTGTTTCCATGAAAATGTTTTTGCCTTATTAAGACTTGCTTAAAATAGCCTGTCCAAGCCTTTGTTTCTTGATCTGCAAAACTTAGAGAATTGGACTAACAGTTAAGAGGCATTTTAATTCCTTTATTCTTTTTACTGACCTGCATGTTTATCTTCTTGTGATCTAGTTGTTGCTATTCTTGCTTTAAAATTTCACATTATATTTCTTCAATTAAAATGTAGGCTCTTGGGAGCAGAAATCCTACCATATCTATCTGTTTTATATATCAGCCTCAGTTTGATTTTGCTGCTATAACAAAATGAGACTAAGTAATTTACAAAAAGAGAAATGCATCTCTTACAGTTCTGGAGGCTGAGAAATCCAAGATCAAGGCACCAGCAGATTCCATGTCTGGTGAGGGCTGTTCTCTGCTTCCAAGATGGCACCCTGTTCCTACACCTACACCTGGCAGAAGAGATGAATGCTGTGTCTTCAAATGACAGAAAATGGAAGGCCAAAAAGGGGTGCAGCTAGTTCCTTCTATCCCTTTTATAGTGGTTTTTGAGGTGGTTAACACCTCATTCATGAGGGTGAAGCGTTCATGACCTAGTCACCTCTCAAGGCCTACCTTTTAATATCATCACCTTGGGGTTTACATTCCAACATATGAGTTTTGGAGGGATGCATACATTTAAACCACAGCAATCCCCTATAGTGGTGCTACTCAAAGTACTGGGCCTCAAACTATTTGTTACTGGTCCCTGATGAGGTCAGGAGCTTATACCAAAATATAATTCAACCCACAGTAGATCAACTATGTCACTAAGCACACTGTTCAGTTGAGCCAACATTTTTTTCTGAGAAGGACTTTCTTGATGAAGGAATCTGTATGTTGATTTACCTTCCTGGATAAACCTCCTATCTCACCATAACAAATGGTTCTGGGAAAAACACCAGTCTGTGGACTGTATTTTGAGTAGGACTGGTCTATAGAGATTTTCTATAAAGGTCTATTTAAAATTTTCAATAAATATTGGTTGTTTGACAAATGACATATCTGTTCACTTAATGGACACTGATAGAGCATTCATGATGGAAGATGGCAGTAAGAGGTACTATGGTGGGGCAGGATGGGGACACACAAGCCTATGGTTACTTACAGTCTATTAAGCAAGATGACATATTTTAAATAAGTGGAAAGTAGAATCAAAAATGTATAACAAAGGCACAAATAAAACACCATGAAAGTTCAAAAGAGGAAAGGAATTCATCTTACAAGTGACTTGGGAGAGGTAATCTGGAAACTTCTAACTTGAAGGCGGAGCAGAATGTTGAATGATGGAGTTGGGTAGGGGGACCATCACCCGGAGCAAACACAGGATGCAAGGAAGCTGTAGACATGTTTAGGAGACCACCGAAGTTTGCTTACTACTGCCTTTCCTACTATTTGATTTGGGACAAGCATTCAAGCTCTGCACAATATCTTGCCCACACCTGTTAAAATGGAAATAATAAAAATAGTATTCACCTTATAGGGTGAAGATCAAAGGGCTTAATTCAAGTAGAGTGTTTAGAGCAATGGCCAGTGCTCAATAACGGTCAATTCTTGCTGTTCTCATTATCATTTATCACACTGTTTTTATGGAATGTTAACTTTGCACTAGCTCTTTGATTCTTTCAATATCTTTGGTTTTATGCTTTAGAAAATAAAAAAGCTACTGAAGTCTTTGAACTACCATGAGACCGAGAGTAGAGAAGAATGGATTAAGTCAGAAATGTGATGGTTACCTACAATTAAGGAGCAAAAGGAGAAAGCAAAATTAGCAAAGAAAACAAAAAATGCATTATCTGGGAGGTAGGAAGAGAACCAGATAAAGACGGGCAGTTGGAATCTGAGCTAGGAAAAAATGTTTTAGGCATTATAACAAAAATAATAATAATAAAAATAATAATAACAAATACTAACAAAAATAGGCCATTAACAAAATCAACTATTGGGGGAAAAAAAGAAGCAGCTGAATTTGAGAAGTATGACGTCATTCACAGCAACCCTTAAGGGAATTTCTTCAGGGTGATCGAAGCAGACACTAGATTGCAAGAAATAGAGAAGAGAGAAAACAGTGAGGAAGGGGAAGCAGTATAGATAATATACTCATTCTTTTGTATTTACTTTCTGTGACTGAACATGCACTTGTTTATAAGCCACTGAAATGACAGCCAACACTACTAAAGGCAGCTTATCCCTCTTAAAGATGGGTCGTAGACATCTATTGTTTTTTCTTTCCTACATCATCCCCAACTTGTTCTTTAAACTACTTCTACTCATACCTCAAACCTTGAAGGTGACATGAGCAATATATGGATTTCTCTTTTTTTTTTTCCTGAGACGGAGTCTCGCTCTGTCGCCAGGCTGGAGTGCTGTGGCACAATCTTGGCTCACTGCAACCTCCGACTCCCTGGTTCAAGTGATTCTCCTGCCTCAGCCTCCTGAGTAGCTGGGATTACAGGCACGCACCACCACGCCTGGCTAATTTTTGTATTTTTAGTAGAGATGGAGAGTAAGTGAACTACGTTGTGAACTACGTTGGCCAGGATGGTCTCGATCTCCTGACTTTGTGATCCACCCACCTCAGCCTCCCAAAGTGCTGGGATTACAGACGTGAGCCACTGTGCCCAGCCAATATATGGATTTCTAAATGAGGTACCAGAGAGAAAGCATGAGTCCGTCCTTCCCGTGTAGTAAAAATTTTAAGATGAAAAACTTTGGTGCTTTCAGACGTTATATTTCTTCCCTGCTGGGCTAAGCCAGTCACTCTGCAAAGAAAGATAATGATTCCAGTTCTCAGAGAGAAGCAGATTTAAGAAATGAAGAGAAAGAATCCTAAGGGCAGCTAGACCCTAGTTCCAGTTACTTCTGAGGCATAGCCATATTCTGCCTGCCCAGTGGTTTTCCCACGTCACACTTTCTTGCTTTCCATGAGCCAACATACTTACTCTCGTCTTAGGTACTCTGAGTTAGATATGTACCCCCTTGAGACTTTAAATGATCTAATACAAGAAGGAATATATGCAACGAAGGCTTGGTAGACATTGGAAATATTAGGACAATGATTTAGGACAATGGCATGCTATTCTTGAAATTGAAATGAAACATAAGGCAATAAAACACTTCTTGTTAATGTGAAAGAATGAAGACGGTTAAAGACACAGATGAAGTGGGTCTAAATCTCAGTCTTTAACTCAAGCAGGCAATAAATATAGTATTTTTCTATAACTCAACCTAATTGCTATTATAAGCCCCCATCCCCCTGGGTTGGTGGAAATTTTACCCTAGTTGGTTCTGGCCTCCCTGCTTTCTTCTCCAGAGTTCTATCAATGTTCCAGGGTGCTTACAGAATCCTGAAACATGGCTGGGGAGAAGGGAGTTGGAATATTGATCTGTGAAGTTTTCTGCCAAGTCATGTTTGTTTCTGCTCACGGTGACTTCAAGTCTGGTGGCTTTTCTGCTGTTTCCATATAATGCCAGTGGCAAGGGACTCTCACTATCACCTTTGTGCCACACCAGGGCTGCGATAATCTCTACTAGACTAAGGGCCCATCTAGTATACACCACAAGTCCAATTTCTCTCTGCAATTCTGCTAGACAAGGCAGCAGGTGCACTTTCTCTAGGATTTACGAAGAGCAGATCCTCTGTTTTCACATCATCCCAGAGGAATCTTCTAGTTTTAGGAAGGACTGAAGTGGGGCAGGTATGAGAATTCTTCTTCTTTCATGTTTTTCCCCACCATTGAGTCCATCCTCAGTTGCCCTCTTTTTCTTAAGAGCTCAGAGTATGAAACCAAAATCATTAAGACCCATCCTGTCCTACCTCTCCATTGAGACAATGAACATGGAGACAATTTACTGCTTCTATGGACAGGAAGGAAAAGCAGGAAATGTTGGAAGAAAACAAGTTGATAGAGGTTAATATCTCAAAAATATCCCAACACTCAGAGAACTTTAGAAATGAAATAAGAGAAAATGAGAGGAGTTCTTATTAGATGGACTTGATGATATCGGTAAATGAAGAGGTGAGAGTTTTCTGTGGGGAGAAGAGAGCTGAGGATTGACAGCTGATTCAGAGGATTGATGAACAGCAGAAGAAGCTGGGCACCCAGACAACTTGAACTTACCCCCAAGCCCTCAGCACTGTTTCTCAGCTTCCTCTATCAGGTCCTGTCACCCAGAAATGGCACGAGAAAGGGTTCAGTAAGAAGTATCCAGACATGGATGTGACAAATGGGGACAGTGAAGGGCTAAGGGTGGTGAGGGATGCTAAGGTGCTGGCGAGGAAACTGCACAAAGGAGTCATGGGATCCAGGCTGGGTAGAGGGACAACGGAGGCAGACTGGGGCGAACAGTTCAGACAAGAGACCAGAACTGTGGGAGCAGATGTCCCAGTGAGGATGAAGAGCCACTTCAATACAAATGAGAACATGAAGGTTGGAGAAGCAGAGAATCCAGATCTGACAAAGTCCTAGGAGATGATAAAGAATACTGCTGGAAGGTCCATGTCTCCTGCCTATGCTGAGAACCAGGTCTGCTATTAAATCCAGAAATGCCCACTCTAAGCCATCATCCACCCTGGGACCAACTGTATCAGTTCCCGTGGACTCTCTAATAAGTAGGAACTGGATTCTCCCAAGGAACCTGGAACTGTCCCCACCAAGTATTTGCTTAATTCAAGATTTCCAAAGTCTTATGAAAACAGGGACTAAGAACATGACCCATAAGGCACACACTGGGATATTAGCAATGTCAGACAGCTGTGTGGTGAAGAATGCCACAGTCTAAGGTCTGCTACGTGGGAACAGCTGAATGTTTACACAAAGAGGGCATTAAGTTTTTAATCTTCATTTTGCACATGATTTTCGCTCTTCTTTGTGTAAGGCAAATCTCATCATTGGTTTTTGTTGTTGTGTTTTGACGTAGGGTCTCACTCTGTCACCCAGGCTGGAGTGCAGTGGCAGGATCGTGGCTCACTACTGCCTCAAACACCTAGGCTCAAGCAAGCCTCCCACTTCAACCTCCCAAATAGCCATGACTACAGGCAGCACCACAATGCCCAGCTAATTTCTAATTTTTTTTTTAAGAGATGGTGGTCTCACTATGGTACCCAGGCTGCTCTTAAACTCCTGGCCTCATGCAGTCCTCCCAGCTCAGCCTCCCAAAGTGCTGGGATAACAGCCATGAGCCACCGCACCCAGCCTCATCATTGGTTCTTACGTTTTAAGTTTCTCTATTTACTGAGAATAATACCTTTCACTGAGCAATATTGTTCTTGGGATTAAAGTGCAAAGTGTACACTTAAAGCTGGGGAATTGGCAAACATCATTATTTTACCATCTCCACTGAAGAGCACTATTTTGCATTTCTAGAGAAATTTGAAGCTTCTGAGAGTTTCAGTGTCATCAGTTGGCGGGTGCCTGTGACCTTCTTACAGAATGAGATGGTGTATTCTACTTTTTGAATAATAAATAGGAACAACAGGCATATTCTCAACAGAGATGGCATTTGAATACAAGTGTTCTCAGCTTCCTGTCTTTTATTCAGGAAACTCATTTCTAATCCTGCTTTATAAACGCACACTCTTTTTCCTTCCTGTTGATGGTATATTTCAATTGTCTCTGCTTGCTGAGTTCCTCAAAACACAAATGCAATCCTCTCTATGCCTTGTTTACATTTGCTTCTTGGGAAATGCAATAATCTTATAGAAAGCCTCACTACCATCTATTTTAAAATCTGGGACACTGGGCAGCTACTAACAAGTTATACACCAGGCGCGTAAGGAAATAAATCAAGCTTGCATGGAGGATCCCCAGACAAGAGAAAGCTTTTTTTTTTGCTTTTTTTTTTTTTCTTGTTTTTTAACATTGGATTGGCAAATCGTATAATCAGGATCTCTCTAGGATTTTGTACCTGGCATAAAGGAAAACAATGCTGTGGAAGCTGTTTCGAGGGAACCTGAAATGCTCAAGGGCATGAGGGGAACTTCCCAACTCTCACTTGAAAAGATATAGACAAGAGCACACAGATACTGCACTGCAAAACTTTGACTAAGGATTGCAATAGAATTGGCCAACATCTCAACAGAGTTACAGGATTGCCAGATTCTCTGAATTGCCTCAACACAGAGCCATTATTCTGAGTCTGGGAATGCTAAATGAAATCCATGCCTACTATGTATGCTTTAAATCAGAAACTAAAAAAGACTGATTATTATTTCATTGTTGGTAGTATGTTGTTTTCATTTTCCGTTTATGCTTCTTTTGAAGTACCCGCTTCTTTCCCCTATTAAGTAATCATGAATTACATTTGCAAAGTACAGTATCTTTTGCTTTAAATCCCTCTTTGTGCCCGTTTTCTAATTCATCCTCAATAGACGGGGCAGCTCTTGTCCAAATTTCACAGATGAAACGTAAAGAGGGAAAGTGCAGACTTAAGCAAAGCCTTTGGCAGAATCCACTACCCAGAGCGAGGCGTAGGAGCAAGACGCAGTCTATGCAGTCTCCCTGGTCCAGGTCATGGGACTACCTTGGGTCCAGTCAACCTTGGACAATTGTATGAAGCCTTACAAAGCAACCATGGGAAGGATGGCACTTGTTTAGTACAACACTATATTAACCATGTATTTCCGATGTTTTGACATCTTGGGGCCTTGCTAATCTTGAAGGCACTGTCACCCCCTGCCACAGACCCCCACCACCACTTCCCCAATGACTAGAAATAGTAAAGGACTCTCTTGCAAGCATGCTTTCCATATGCAAACCAACCAATCTCTTGAGAGGCAAGAGAGCCCGTGCCTCTCAACCACCTCTTTTATTGGGCTCTGACACTCTAGGCCATTATTTCTTTGCCCTAATCACGCCAGAGCCAGGTACTAGACAAGTGAGGACAACTTCTGCACCTCAAAAACTGCTGAAATTATTCAAACGAACCAATTCTAAGCCGGCTTACCCTGCCTCCCCTGCTCTTTCCCGTGGAAACCACAGTAAAGAGTCTTGCCCATGTTTTCCCCTCTCTCCCTCTGCCTCCTGACCAACGCTGATGCTTCTCTGTGTGCCCTGACTCTCCGTGGCATGGCATGTATGCCAGAGGTCCCCTCTGCTTGAAATCTATGACGTCATCTTTTCAATGGCAGTCATCTACTGACCCATTTGCCTCACTATATCTGAATAATAATGAAACCTACATTTGCAAACATGCACATTTCTTCTCTTGCATTCATTAAACCCTAAACAAATTAAAAATTAAAAGAAGCTTGGACCAGCGGATGAAGGATAATCCTAACATCTGCCTCTCCCTCCTGAGCCCTCGCAAAGCCATCACATGTGCAAGCAACATGATTTCTGAATTGGAAGATTGTCTGCTCAGCTTGAGTTATTCCTTCAAGCTGAACAGGCAACAGAAAGCAGACAAGAAATGGCCTAGCTGATGATAAATGCCTAAATCAAAAAAAATCCTAACAGTCCTCCTCTTACACAGCCCTCCACACACGTTCACCATAGGGTGATTCCATCAGCTCAGGGCTCGTTCACCGAAGGGATTGGTTAGAAGTGGCTTAACTTCCAATAGGACGTTTGCATTGTAAAGGGAGCATAGAGCATCTACTCTCATTCTTTAAGGCCTGTATTGGAAATATTTTTGGAGCTGAAACAAGTTTTAGAGTTTATTCTGAGGTTGGGAGGTGGGGATGGGAAATAGGACCAGACTTTTTGAAAAATTCTATTTGTGGTTTTCTCAAGGTACAGAAGACTGCCAGGGAGAAAAAAATAATTTCCTGTACATTTGAAATACAATCTGCCTTTTACAGATTGGTTTTAAGATATTATACTCTTCTTTCTATTTCAAAGAGCAGATGAAAATGGAAAATTGTTAGCTATTCTAAAAATCATATAATCATAATTATCAATTTGAATTCCTATTGCTAATTCTTGCCACTGCAGTGAAATGGTTTATCATAAAACACATCTTGGGATTTTAATTGTGTGCACTTGAATTGTATTTGCATATTCTCAGCACACTTCATCATTTTCATTCCTGATAAAGCACTTCCAAAGAAACTTTGCTCTGTCAGTTTAAGAATGTATTGTCTTTTCATATCTTCAAAACTATGGGTAATTGCTATCACATTCTGAATATGTTTAGGATTAAAGGTAGGCTGGACTTTATGAAATGGTGCCACCAAGCTAAGATTTCAAAAATGCTGGTCTAGGTGTCCAACACTTAATGTTATTCATGTCCACACCCTGTAGAATATTATTTAAGGATTTCTTGAATGATGGTTGAAACTGGAGCAATAGTATTTCCCTTGAAAGTGAAATTTTCTCAAAACCTGTCTTCTTCCTACATCCTTAAGGAACCAAGAAGCTACAAAGGAAAGGAGGCTGTTACGACATTAACCTAAGGGAGGAGACCACCCCTCATATTGTCTTATGCCCAATTTCTGCCTCCAAAGAAAGAAGAGTAAAAACTAAAAGGCAGAAATGAAATCCATAAGCAGACAGTCTGGCACCACACCCTGGGCCTGGTAGTTAAAGATCGACCCCTGACCTAATTGGTTATTTTATCTATAGATTACAGACATTGTATAGGAAAGCACTGTGAAAATCCCTCTCCTCTGTTTTGTTCCGATCTAATTACCGGTGCATGCAGCCCCCAGTCACGTACCCCCCTGCTTGCTCGAACGATCACGACCCTCTCACACACAACCCCTTACAGTTGTAAGCCCTTAAAAGGGACAGGAATTGCTCACTCAGGGAGCTCAGCTATTGAGACAGGAGTCCTGCCAATGCTGCCCACCGAATAAACTGCTTCCTTCTTTAACTCGGTGTCTGAGGGGTTATGTCTGCGGCTTGTCCTGCTACAAACCAACTGGATCCTATTCCACAGTTCCTTCTCTTTTCCTTCTTTCATCCTTGACTCATGGTCCCCAGCATCATGTTTTTCCCCTCTGAGGACAAAATGGACTCAGAGCCATGAACAAGCAAATGTATCACATATGTTTTAAAAAATGATAGTAACGCTATTTAATGAATCCAACAAAAGCGCAAACCTAACCCTTCCCACCGTCAAAGAACAAAGGTAATAATTTACACATATCACTTATTTAAGCTTTATTTGTATACCTCAAATGTACATTGATATAAATGTCTAGACAATGGAAAGATCTTTTGCAGAGTTGAGGATTGTTGACTGAAAATTAACCCTAATCTAGCCAAATATATATATAATATATATGTGTATATATATAAACTCAATTCCTTCTGTCTATATATTGAGTTATATATATTGAGATATATATATCTATATACATTGAGTTAATATATATATATAAACTCAATTCTCTTAGGCATCAATGTCAAAGGTGTTATGATACAATAATGCAGTAAATAACATAGCTTCAAAATATTTAAAACAAAAATTCAGAGAAGTACAGAAAAAAAAAATAGGCACTTCTACCATTATAGCACAATATTTTAACATACTTTTTCTGACACTAGATCAGACAGAAAATAAATTGGTAAGGATATAGATTGAACACTACCCAAAACATTATCTTATGTGCATATATGGAGCACTATATCTTCAAAATACATTATTTTCAAGAACATGAAGAATATTTATATTTAAAAAGATTTTAAAACGGACCACCTCTTAAAGTCTTTAAACATGTCAAATAATTGATCTCATATAGATCACTTTTCAACCAAAAGTCAATTTAATTGTTACCTATAATGACAAAAACATACAGGAAAACTCCCATATGTTTGGGAATTTAAATGCACAAATTTAATAACTCATAGGTCAAAGAAGAAATCACAAAGGAAATTATAAAATATTAAGAATTGAAATAACAAAAATAGCACATGCCCCATAAAATTTGTGATATAAAGGTAAAGTGGTATGTAGAGTAAAATTTATAAAGTAATGTGATTATAATAGAAAAGTCAATATGCTGAAAATTTATCTATATATCCAAAGAGTGCTAAAGGGATATAATAGAGGAAAGCAAACACATAATAGAAAGGAATGGTGATGTGAGAACTTGGTTATTTGAAAGAATAATAAAACTGACAGCCCTTTAACAAGTTTAATCTAAAAAAAGAAGAGAGATAGAATAAATAATACTGAAATGAACATTAACCAAAATTATAGACACTATGTATATTAAAAAGATAATAACAGTACTAATAAATATGAAAACAGATGAGCAGATTATTAAAAAATATTTACAAAATGGCCTAGAGAACAACTAAAAAACAATAAATATGCTTATTAACTTTTTTTTAATTGAGTAAGTCAAAAACAACTTTCTACAAAGAAAGTATTAGTTCCACGTAGTTTGATTAGCCACCTCTAGGAATAAGTTAATTCCCGAAAAGGTAAGTTTCTAAGAATAAAAGGAGAGACACTCCCCAGTTCATTTTATAAAGCTAGTATCACTTTGTATGAAAAACTGGCAAGGGCATTATAAGAATGAAAAATTACAGACCAATCTTCCAAATAGCAATGAAAAAATCATTTATGTGTTTACGTGCGTGTGTTTTTATATATGCCAAAATTATATATATTTATATACGGTTCATTCAGAAATAAAAAGTAAAATGGCAAGCCATTAGTAGAAAAAGATATTTACTCTATGTAGAGAGTAAATATATTTATTTATATCTTTATATATGACAAAAAATGTACATTCATAATTTAATTTTTTTAATGTAATGTCTATTAACCAGTAAGAAAAAATAGAGACTATCCAATTAAGGTGGGAGGGAAGACAGGAAAACAGACCTGATCTAGACTTCACAAATGAGAATATTAATGATTTATCATAGCATGGAATGAAAATGA